>NC_068358.1:130476817-130776817 GCF_020536995.1 Dreissena polymorpha
GATCCCAACTGCTACTGACCCATTATGGTTTCATGTTGATAAGCCATGCGACGATGAAAATGAATTGACTGAACTTGAAAATGAGTATAAATCATGGGTAAAATATGTTGTAAAATTCATATGTTATTGTCGATTTGAAATATGTTCGGATAGCGTTTAGTTCGGACAGTGACACAGTTTTCGATCATCGGTTTCATCATAACCTGGAAAAAGGACATACTTTGCCAATTACCAAATAATGAAATTTCTTTAATTTGTCAAGAGAACTTTGCATATATGTACAGCATTTTCCTCTTGAAAGGAAATACATTATTCATCATGAGAAAGCGTTTGGTGAATGGACCTAGTGTTGGCACTGGCAGCACAGTCCATGTCAGCCCATATTGCAATTGAATGATCATCAAAAAAATAACAACAATGACCTTGTTTGTTGCCAATATGTTTCCAAAACTTTGTTTATTATTTTTCTTTAGTATGTGGCAAGAAAAGGAAAGATTTCGGATTGATAAAGATGCTGCTCAAAAGCGGCAGGATGCAAAGTCACACCAGTCTTGTGACCTTCTATAAGTAATTTCATAAATCTAGATTCGTAGTTTGATATTTTTAAATAAGGCTTTTGTTTATTTTCTGACAGGTCACTCAGAGGTTTTGCAGAATCTGTTCAATGAGCCTATAGACTGCTGGACTCAGGCCTTTTTCTGTCTATTTTGGGAAAAAGTACCTAGCCAAATTGGGATTTTTTGAGTCGCAAAATCTTCCAAATTGGGAAGAATTTTCATCGACAAAAGCATTATTTGGGCAGGGGGGTTTCCAGTCCTTTTGGATAAAAATCATATAAATTATGGTTATATATTTTGTAGGGTGTTTAAAAAAATAAAATTGAGATATAGAGTCAAATAATCATAAGTCATAAGGCACTTCTTTCCTAAAAAAGTAAAGATTTTTTTTTTTAAATGGGATTTTTTTTGAGAATTGGGAAAAAATATGCATATTTGGCATTGGGAATGGGTCCGACTATCGCACCCGTGTGATAGGCAGAAAAAGGCCTAGGACTACATAACAGCATATACTGGCCCTCATATTTCTCACTGTTGTTGACCTTCCCATAACAATTTAGATTGTTAGTGTAGGGATACACAATCTTTATCCCCAGCTGAATGCAGAAGATATAATTTTGTCATTGTCTGCCAGTCTGTCTGTCACTAACTTTTCAGGGCGTTATCACAGAAACTACCGTAATTACTCTTAAGTTTACGAACACTCGAAAGTTTTCGGACACCTCTTTTTTGAGCAAAAATAATAAATTTTCGTGACTTAATTTTGGGACATATGGGTTAATGTCCATAATTAATGTCTCTTAATTTTCGGCAGTATACTTTACATACATGCCAGACGTCTTGATCTTGGCGGGACAGTCCTGCTTTTGGGGTGATTGTCCCGCTGTCCCGATTTGACACATTTTTTCCCGACATTCGTAAAAAGCGACTAACGTTCTATAAGTTCACAATAAAATGCGCTATTCAAGCTCCATCTGGCTTAAACTACCATCGCTAATCCCTTTATTGCCCCCTATTAGCAAACCATATCTACTAGTCAAGTGATCCAGTGTTGTTTTTGACAGCTTATCAGCGATCTCTCGGCAAATTATTGATTTTATCGGGTATTCACACCATTCACGTAATTTTATGATAGGGGTCGCTAATTCAGTAATTGCTATGGATAGATGCATCATAGTGCATTAAAAGCAGATCGCTTTTGTATTTCAATGCCTAAATAAAGTCCAAAGATACTATTATTACGCGGTATTCTGTGATATAAGTCAAACAAATTGAGCGCTGACTGATACCAGGGACGTAGATATTGATGTTTCACATAAATGTACTTTCGTTTTTGACTGATTTTCAGAAAAAAATGTGTACATATTGCATCAATCTAAATTTAGTGTTACTGGATGATTGATTGAATACAAGCAGTGCTCGATGTGCGCACATCGTGTTGAACGTTGCCAGGGTCTTAAATGGATTCATCCGCATAATGCACACGTTTGTTTACTTACGCAATTCGTAAACACATTTATCGGCAATATTTGTGAGAAATTATGAGAAAAGGTTGCTTGATTGATCGCTTTAGGTGTCCCGCTTTTTTGGCTGAATGTCCCTACATTTTTAATGGAATGTCCCGATGTGGACCCGAAAATTTCTGGCATGTATGATATTTTACAGCGCTATTCTACAGACTTCTGTTTTTATGCTTATCTTGTGACACTTCCATCATGGATTTTTACAACGGGATTAAGATAATAAAATCTGGCAGGTGCATGCCTGAGGGCAATGGACCATTACATTTGCGTAATTGGGTAAATAACCATTATTTATACCCATAGAAAATAATGGATACATCCAACAGCATTTAAAACAGTGTTGTCCTATTAAGGAAGAAGAACGTTTTCTGTTTCTAGTTTTTGTTCTAAATCATTTCAGGCAAGAGTTAGCAAAGCTGCATTTATTTTCTTAAGCAGAAAAAGAAGAGTTAATTACAAGAAAATTATTGTACATTGATTTAGTGCATTTATTGCATTTATTTCAAAATAATTATTTTTTCAGACACCTTAACAAATAAAAGCAAAAAAATCACTGAGATATCAATGAGGAGTATTGCAATCCATAAAAAACAATAACATTAAACTTTGATATTTTACAGCTCTTTACCTGTGTATCCATCTGCAAACATCAATAAACAAAATGGATTCAGCGGGGGATATCAATTCTTCTAGTTTGCATGCTCTTGTTTTTTTTCATTTTTTATTTAGGGCTTTTTATGCATTATGTTTCTCTCAAGAGTAAAGTGCCAGTTGATTGTTTTATGAGTAACAAATACAACCTGTAGTTACTGTACTTTGCTAGGAAAGAAAGCAGTTGACTATTTTTTTGTATGGTTCATTTTGTATCAGAGCTGGTGATAATACTCAAGTTAGCACTGTGGGCCATCATGTCCTTCTTAGCGTGTGGTATATATTTTATTTGACTTCAATATTTCAGATTGAAAGTATTGCAAAGAAAGATGAGCACATTGTGCCAATCGGAAAAACAGCCTCAGAGGTATTTATGAAAAGCTCTAATATTTCTGCATTACTTTTTTGTTCAAATGGAAAAGATTATGAGAAAAGATTCCTGCAGTGATACAACTTTGCAACTGAAGATTTAAATGAATCTGTTAATCCATCACATGATCTGTGCAACTGACCAGACAAGGCGAACAATGTGCTGATAAAGAGACTTTTTTAGAAATTGGCATACTGCCAATTGTCCAACAATTTGCTACTGATTTACGATTACGTTACGATTTGTGGTAACACACTGTCTGGATGGTGGTGGGGTTAATGCTGCAGCCTTTTCTTTGAAATAATTGTTAACATGTTGATGGATTTATTGCTGTTGTCTTGTAGCAATGTGATGAAGAGGATGATGAAGACGAAGATGAAGGAGAAGATGACGATGATGAGAGTGATACAAATGATGATGAACTTGCATCAGACATGATCTATGACAGAGACTCCCCTGATGATGTAAGTCTAGTGTTGCAGTCAGTCAAACTGCTTTGTGGATTTTATGAGATTAGATAGTATGAGTTAGAGTTAAATGATGGGTTTTTTAAAATGCTTCTTTTATTTAGAGGACAAAGGATTTGCTTCTCAAAGGTATACATGGTATACATGTCTTACAAAACTTAAAAAGTTCTTGCAGTATTGTCCCCTTAATCCAAGTTCTTGTCTATCACAATTTAAAAACAAATTATTGTATCTGCAAAATTGCTAATATGAAACAAAAAAACACAACTGAAACATGTACTTCACAAGTAAGAATTTTGTCTCTCAAAATTGTGAAAGAATTACAGTGAGTAAAAAGTACTTGTCATTTCCTTACCAGCCATTACGAAGAAAACATTCAAAGCTAATTGTGCTAAATAAGTTACATTTTTGATTCCTCAGTGTAACCAATATTTTAAATAGTGATTGCAGATACTAGCAATTGAATGTCATTAAAAAATATCTATCAGTTTGAAGCTACATTTGATCTAATTACAAATAAGCACACCCTATTGAAATGATACAGGAACGTGGTTTTGTAAATCTTTAATTGCTACGACTTTTTCATCTTTTTATGTCCCCACTATAGTAGTGAGAGACATATTGTTTTTGCCCTGTCTGTTGGTCTGTTGGTTGGTTTGCGCCAACTTTAACACTTTGCAATAACTTTTGCTATATTGAAGATAGCAACTTCATATTTGGCAGGCATGTGTATCTCATAAAGCTGCACATTTTGAGTGGTGAAAGGTCAAGGTCAAGGTCATCCTTCAAGGTCAGAGGTCAAATATATGTGGCCAATATCGCTCATTTTATGAATACTTTTGCAATATTGAAGATAGCAACTTGATATTTGGCATGAATGTGTATCTCATGGAGCTGCACATTTTGAGTGGTGGAAGGTCAAGGTCATCCTTCAAGGTCATAGGTCAAATATATGTGGCCCAAATCGCTTATTTTATGAATACTTTTGCAATATTGAAGATAGCAACTTGATATTTGGCATGCATGTGTATCTCATGGAGCTGCACATTTTGAGTGGTGAAAGGTCAAGGTCATCCTTCAAGGTCAGAGGTCAAATATATGTGGCCCAAATCGCTTATTTCATGAATACTTTTGCAATATTGAAGATAGCAACTTGATATTTGGCATGCATGTGTATCTCATGGAGCTGCACATTTTGAATGGTGAAAGGTCAAGGTCATCCTTCAAGGTCAAATATATGGGTCAAAATTGCGCATGTAATGTCACTTCTGCAATATTGAAGCTAGCAATTTTATATTTGAAATGCGTGTGTATCTCAAGGAGCTACACATTTTGAGTGGTGAAGGGTCAAGGTCAAGGTCATCCTACAAGGTCAAGCATCATATAGGGGGACATTGTGTTTCACAAACACATCTTGTTAGAATTGTGATTTCATGTACTAAAGTATATGATAACTAGATCCAAGAATCTCCTTTTTAAGTAAACATATGTGCTGCATATATTTATTTTATCCCCCACCAGTTAATTCTTCAATCGTTTACTTTTACAGGTTGACATGGAAGGCAATGGAATGGCTCTTACATGAGGTGCATAGTCAACAAAAAGAGACTCCAACACACTGATGTTTGTTTTTGTTGATGGTGTGGCTAATTGAAAGACTCCAGTTAGTATCAGATTGTCTCTTGGTTGTACGAATTCTTGGAATAAGTATATGATTGATCGTGTTACATATTGGGGACTGTAGACCAATACTGTTTGGAAGGTTATTTAAAAAAAGACATGTTCACAGTTTGGTGAAATGACATTTTTATGCCCCTGTATCGAAAGATCGGGGGTATATTGTTTTTGGCCTGACCGTCTGTCTGTCATTGTGTCAGTCAGTCATTGTATGGGTGTGTCACAAACTTTAACCTTGGTTAAAGTTTTATAACTTTTGCAATATTGAATATAGCAACTTCATATTTGGCATGCTTGTGTATCTCATGGAGCTGCACATTTTGAGTGGTGAAAAGTCAAGGTCAAGGTCATCCTTCAAGGTCAAAGGTCAAATATCATTGTATTTTTTGTTCCTAAAACTTTAACCTTCGTTAAAGTTTGGTCATAACTTTTTATGCCCCCGGATCGAAAGATCGGGGGTATATTGTTTTTGGCCTGTCTGCCATTGTATGTGTGTGTGTCCCAAAACTTTAACCTTCTTCATAACTTTTGCAAAATTGAACGTAGCAACTTGATATTTGGCATGCATGTGTATCTCATGGAGCTGCACATTTTGAGTCGTGAATGGTCAAGGTCATCCTTGAAGGTCAAATGTCAAAATAATAAATTCCAAAACTTTAACCAAAACTTTAACCTTCTTCATAACTTTTGCAATATTGAACGTAGCAACTTGATATTTGGCATGCATGTGAATCTCATGGAGCTGCACATTTTGAGTGGTGAAAGGTCAAGGTCATCCTTTAAGGTCAAAGGTAAAAAAACAAGAGCTGTCAAAGGACAGCGTGCTCGACTATTCGAGTGCTTGACAGTATAACGTAAGCCATCATTGGGAAATTGTTCATATTCAATAATTTATTAGACATTCTTTCAAAAATAAAAAAAGGAAAAAAAAAATTAATTTTTTTTTTTTTTTTGGGGGGGGGGGGGTAGGGGGGCGAGAGGGGGGTATAATGTGGGGTGTGGTAATTTATAAGATGATGTTTGAATAAAAAAATTGGGGGGGGGGAGGTTGGGGGGGGGGGATTCTTAGGTATGGGCGTGGGGTATTGTTTGGGTGGAATCCATTGTGGTATTCAGGTAAGTGTTGTTTTGTCAAAGTAATAATAATTAAGTGTGATCATAAATAAAGAAGTAATGGCAATTTAAGCAAAATGTTCAATTATCTAAGTGTAAAAGGGGCCATAATTATGCCAAAATGCTTGATACAGTGGTCTGCTCTTATTTATAGGTTGGGGTCATGTTGGTAAACAAGTATGCAAAATATGAAAGCAATATGTCAAGGGACAATGAAGATAAATGGGGCAGTACGCAAACTTTAACATTTGCTGCATATTCTAAGTGGAAAAGGGGCCATAATTATGACAAAATGCTTGATAGAGTTGTCTGCTCTTGTTAATAGGTTGGGGTTATGATGGTTAACAAGTATGCAAAATATGAAAGCAATATGTCAAGGGACATTGAAAATAGTTGGGGTAGTACGCAAACTTTAACATGTGCTGCATATTCTAAGTGGAAAAGGGGCCATAATTATGACAAAATGCTTGATAGAGTTGTCTGCTCTTGTTTATAGGTTGGGGTCATGTTGGTAAACAAGTATGCAAAATATGAAAGCAATATGTCAAAGGACAAAGAAATTTTTTTGGGTAGTACGAAAACTTTAACATTTGCACGCAGACGCTAACGCCGATGCCGGGGTGAGTTGGATAGCTCCACTATATATATTTCATATATAATAGTCGAGCTAAAAAATTCAAAGCGGCGCATTAGGGGGCTTTGTGTTTCTGACAAACACATCTCTTGTTAAATATTGAAGATAGCAACTTGATAATTGTCATGCATGTGTATCTGATGGAGCTGCACATTTTGAGTGGCTAAAGGTCAAGGTCAAGGTCATCGTTCAAGGTCAAAGGTCAAATTTATGGCTTCAGAGCGGGGCAGTAGGGTGCATTGTGTTTCTGACAAACACATCTCTCGTTTAAATATATTTATTATTGTTAAAGATTAAAAAAAGAATGTCAACATTATGTTTAAACAAGCAAAATTACTTTCATGACTTTAAAGAATGTTTAAAAAATTTGTTCATTAATTGATAATCATCATTCAAAATTGGTAAAATAATAAAGGGTTTGTAATGCTTTGCCTTATCATTTTGGAATATATGTCCTAACATCGAGTTAATAATCTGTTTCTATATGCTAAAGCCTGTATTGCGCAATAGTAGCGCACTAGATTGCTTCCAGAGGTCCTAGGTTTAAAATCCATGGAAGGCGATATTTGTCATTCCATTTTTTTTCTAGCTACTATTATAGTTAAGACCAATGAAAATGTAGATTTGTTTGTAAACATATAAAATGACAGTTTTCAAAAAAAAGATTTTTTTCAATTCTTTATTTATTTTTTTCAGTTTAGTTTGAAACTGGTTGTATACAGGGTAATTAATGAACATTTATTAAAAGTGTCCTGTGTAATGGTAGGAACCAATAAAGTGTTCTTAAAGTTGCCTTTTTAAGAGTCTATTGTGGCTTCCTTTTTTTGACTGACCCATTGTATTCATTTGTTTGGCTTAATGAATTTTTGCAACATTATAAAATGTCACGTCAGTTAACAACTTCTACAGAATGTATCAGAATTTTTTTGTTAAAATGTAAATGATATGTTTTCGTTAAATTGTTTCATGAAGTTTACTATGGAATGACGCAAAAACTTCTGTTATAACCTACATGCATTTTGCATTAACAGCATAACAAGGATATTTGTGCAGTCATTGTATATTGAATCTGTTTATTGAATCCCATATATTTTGTGTTCAATATAATCAAACACAAGGGCAGTGTTTAATTTGGTAAAAGGAAAAACAGTAAAGGTATAATAAAGCATGATAATAAATTAATAATTCTTAAATGTAATTTTTATGCCCCCCTTCGAAGAAGAGGGGGTATATTGTTTTGCTCATGTCGGTCCGTCCGTCCGTATGTATGTCCGTATGTCTGTCCACCAGATGGTTTCCGGATGATAACTCAAGAACGCTTAGGCCCAGGATCATGAAACTTCATAGGTACACTGATCATGACTCGCAGATGACCCCTATTGATTTTTAGGTCACTAGGTCAAAGGTCAAGGTCACGGTGACCCAAAATAGTAAAATAGTTTCCGGATGATAACTCAAGAACGCTTATGCCTAGGATCATGAAACTTGATAGGTAGATTGATCATGACTCGCAGATGACCCCTATTGATTTTCAGGTCACTTGGTCAAAGGTCAAGGTCACGGTGACCCGAAATAGTAAAATGGTTTCCGGATGATAACTCAAGAACGCTTATGCCTAGGATCATGAAACTTCATAGGTAGATTGATCATGACTGGCAGATTACCCCTATTGATTTTCAGGTCACTATGTCAAAGGTCAAGGTCATGGTGACCCGAAATAGTAAAATGGTTTCCGGATGATAACTCAAGAACGCTTATGCCTAGGATCATGAAACTTCATAGGTACATTGATCATGACTCGCAGATGACCCCTATTGATTTTCAGGTCATTAGGTCAAAGGTCAAGGTCACAGTGACCCAAAATAGTAAAATGGTTTCCGTATGATATCTCAAGAACGCTTATGCCTAGGATCATGAAACTTGATAGGTAGATTGATCATGACTCGCAGTTGACCCCTATTGATTTTCAAGTCACTATATCAAAGGTCAAGGTCACAGTGACCCAAAATAGTAAAATGGTTTCTGGATGATAACTCAAGAATGCTTATGGCTACGATCATGAAACTTCATAGGTACATTGATCATGATTCACAGATGACCCCTATTGATTTTGAGGTCACTAGGTCAAGGTCACGGTGACCCGAAATAGTAAAATGGTTTCCGGATGATAACTCAAGAACGCTTATGCCTAGGATCATGAAACTTCATAGGTACATTGATCATGACTGGCAGATGACCCCTATTGATTTTCAGGTCACTAGGTCAGAGGTCAAGGTCACGGTGACCCGAAATAGTAAAATGGTTTCCGGATGATAACTGAAGAACGCTTATGCCTAGAATCATGAAACTGGATAGGTAGATTAATCATGACTCGCAGATGACCCCTATTGATTTTCAGATCACTAGGTCAAAGATCAAGGTCACAGTGACAAAAAACATATTCACACAATGGCTGTCACTACAACGGAGAGCCCATATGGGGGGGGGGCATGCATGTTTTACAAACAGCCCTTGTTATCATTTAATTTTGTTAGCATTCATTATCATTCCACGAAATGTGTGTTATGGTGACTAGTAATCTGCAAATAAGGTATATCAAATAGGCACAATACTCTTACGCAAATGCTATACAGCCATATTTCCAAAACATGATAATAAAATCTTCATAGCTGTAATATTCGCACGTAGATATGTTCGCATATGTTTTTATTTTATCCACTTCCATTTGACCCACTTTGCAAATGGTAATAAATCTTTTCTTTTCATCCATCCATAGAATAGGATGATCTCTGTTTTAGTATCGGATAGCATACAGAAATGTCGGTCTTTGGTGTTCATGCAAATCGGTCTGTTTGTTGCAACGGTCGATTAAAAGTCATATCGCATGGGAAGGTTTTGCTGTATCCATGTAGAAATTACTGCGTTTCTTGGTAATGAAAGATGTTCTATGAGAACATTATAATTTATGTCATGTGCCAGAGAAAATCTACATTTTTAACGTTTTTCCGGGAAGAAAATCTGATCTGGTGGCGTGTCAATTCAAAACAGTAGTATTACATAAATAAAACACAGCTATGCTTGTTGGTCGTCAAACATATTTCGTGTTTCGAAGGATGTTGGACGTTTTGCGAATGAACATGGATACACAATATTTCATATTTAAAATGTGATACTTATATTTGTTAGAAGTTTGTTTTACCAAAACAACACATGTTTTTAAGTAATGATGTGCAATGTATATGGATATTTACTTGTTTTCACAAGGATATCCTGGAGTAAAAATCCAAAGCCAGATACATCGTCTCGACTTGTTACACTAGTTACAATAGCGATTATTAACAATATAAGGAAAAATAATACAACTATGCTTAGAATTGAATAGGCTTCAAACACAAACATTCAGATTTTGTTTGACGGGCCTGCTACTCCTGCTTTATATGAGTAGTTTTGAAAACGAATTGCATCCCTTTATTACGCGAATGATTGTTAGCAAAGAGGAAATACGACACAATCATCGGCGACATTTAGGCTATTGTTTATGCCACTTATTTCTTAATTGCAAATTATAACATTCCAAAAACAAGTGATTATACAATGCAATACCTTGGTGTACTTATAGTCCGTTGAACTTTTCAAGGTATATATTATACTGTGGTAGCATTGTATGAATACCGCGAATATAAGTATAAATACATGAACAACACGTGTTTATAAATGCATAGCGCCCCGGAGGTTCAGATATAGCTGGGAGTTGTAAAATTGAAACTAGTATTGACTATTATATTATAAGCTCGTGCCGTTTCAATTTCATACAAAGGCCGTTCAGCGACTGCAGTCCTTTGTAACTAAGAAGATATTTCTTTGCAACTAAGAAGATATCTTTTTACAACTCATTTACATAATGCTTACATCGCTCGTATTCCAATATATATGTGTACGATACCCTAACTTCTCCCTCGTGTGAAATTAAGTGTCTGTATCCCCCAGTTGTATTGCGCATACGCAGTAAAATAGATCGCGGGTCATAAAACTGTTACATTGACCGATTCCCAGACTTTTATGTTAGCCAGCGGATGGTCGTAATGATCTTTATCCCTAACAAGCTTCCTCGTTGTGATACGATTTTACCAAGTTTACAGCTTCATTAAGAGCTGACTTTGACGACTTACAAGCCATCAAATAATTGGTCATTCAGTCTTGTTCGGTTCTATTCTACGAAATATGTAGATACCGGATCGCCAAAGAAGCACGCTCAAAAAGAAAAATGCACAGAAGTCATTTGTGTTTTCATAAGTATAAACATCAAAGTACATCATGTACGATATACTTAAACATGATTAGAACGTGGATTCACAAATTGGGTGTACTCTGTATAGATCTATAATATCTCGAAGCTTGAAGTTAACGTGTAGACAATAATATAAAATGGTATTCAATAATTTGTATTCGATTTGAAGTTATTTCGGTAACACGAATTTATAACGATTTGTTTACAATATGATACCTGTCTGTGCACCTGACGCGCGAACGAAACACCTCTGTGATCAAGATCAATTCTTGTTTGCGCCGTAAATGAGTAGTTTAACACGCTCCTCGTGTTCTTTGTTTGAGGAGAGGACAGTGGTTATCAGATGGGCAGTTTATTATTGTATCATGTTTTGATGTCAATGTATTGCGTTGTCTATGGACGCCACAAGTCCCACCGGAGCTAGTTCATATTGATCAATGGAAAGTTATAAGCGCCGAGAATACACATTTGATACAAGTTCAAGTTCTTGTCCCAGATAGAATTGCATGTATTCCGTGCGACGTCCCAACGGATGCTGTTTGTTTCCTTTTTCGTATTTGACATATTTAATCTATGAACCTTTTATATCAAAAACAAATAGTTACATATCAGTACATATTTATTATGGAAGGTATTTGTATGAAAGCCGAGCAAAATGGTAATGAACTAGTTATGTGTCTTATATAACTATTTAACATACTATGTCGCTTTATCTTTTTTTCTAAAACTAATTCTAATACGATAAATATACAGGCACATTTTCATTTTTCACAACAGACGTTTGCTCAATACTATTGAAATAACTTAGATGCAGACTGTTAACAAAATGTACAAACAATATTTTTCGTTGACACACATAAGTTACTCGTAGTGTACATGTGATTGAGTCGTCGATGTTCGTAAAAAGTTTGAGGACAAGTGTGAAACACGTCAATAGAAAAGCATATTTTCATGTTACATTATAATGATCTAATTTAAGTTACTTTTTTTAAATGACATTTTACTATATCAGTCGTTAAACTGGCGAGTTTAAATGTCAATTAATGACAATCAGTTATAAATAATTCGTGTTCAATTTTTTTATGTTTTAAAGATTGTGATGCATTTGATTCCTCTTTTGCTTAAAAAGTAAATAGTATATTTACTTCAAATATTCATAGTTGTCTTATATTGAGAACATATTGCAAATGTGCAATATCCGAAGGTTAAAGAGACCGTTCTGTAATTGTAAACTAAGTACTAAAATGAGTCATTTTTTCAAATAAGTCGAAACTTAAAAACGTTTGACACTCAAAAGAAACTTAAATTTTCGTTTGGCATTATATTTTCCACAAATTCATAAAATGGCACAAGTATTGCGCCCCCTTGGTGCCAAATGGTACCATGTGACATTGAAATTCGAAGGCACATGGTGACTTTTTGCACCAATAGGGCGATTTAATACATTATTAATACAAGTTCATTGGTAAGCATACATTATCAGAAATGAAAAGTAACATTTCAGTAACTATAAATTATTGTAACTATTAATTACTTTAATGAGTTTGTAAAAAATGTAAACAACTTTGTATTTCATGTTTGCGCTTATAGACCTTTTAGTTTATTTTTGTTTCCAATAATTGGACTGTTACAATGTATGGCATTTGAACGAGAACTTAATTCTGGTTTGACATTATATATTCGACAATTACACAGACAGGCTAATAATTTGTATAAAAATGTAATGTACGTTCATGGCTAAGTATACGTTCATGTTTTGCTTTACGTCGCACACATTTTCGAAGAAAGGCCCATTATCGATGCGATATAAATGAAGGAGTACATCTTCTTTCCAAGCAATCGTTCGTGCTTGATTGATTGCAAATCAACTGCTAACGTTTATATATTGTAGAATAATTTCGTATAAATGAAAGATCATCTGTGAAAGAACTGAATGTGAGTATTTCTTTATACATCAATTTCCATTAATCTTCTCGAAGCTTTCGGCATTGCCAACAACAGCATAATATGCCTTTACAGTAACTGTTTTTGTTTCTATTGTAAGATGACATAAAGCTTTAAACAGTCCATTTTTATTTCCAACGCTAACAATATAGCGTGGGAAATAAAAAGATCGCAGTAGCGTAGTGGACATGGTGTCCGCTTAGCGATCGGGAGGTCACGGGTTCGATCCCCACTGTTGGAGCGTTCTTTAGATCTCCCCCATAGACACCAAGGAAACGGACTCGAGAGCGTTTCATATAAGCTTTAACTTGTTACGCAATCGAGCTTAAATAAATAGGTTTAAAAAAACAACAAAAAAACAAACAATATAGCGTTTATTGAGTTTATTCTCAAACACGCTAACAATATAGCGTTAATGGAGTTTATTCTTTATGTACATCGGGACAGAAATGAATTATTTGTTAATATGGACATTTTCAACATATGTACACGACTCTTGGAATACTCCAAACTTACAGCGCGTAAAACATTAAATGTGCAATATACATACAAATAACTCGAGGACAATGAAGCACATGTATAATCACATTTGCAGAGTATTTATGCAGTGCACGACTTTTCACTGTAACAATAGCCAGTAAATATGTATAGTGCAATTCGTAGTCAATACGACAATACATACTACGAAATAATTGTACTGTAAAAACGATCTAATTTTCTATTTTTCATTTTTGTATATTACATTAGATAAATGTGATGCAGTTCTCTATTTGAAATCTGTTACACTGAATAAATGTCAGCCAAGCGTAAGCTTCCTTTAAACAGCATTTCCTAAAAGTCAACATGTTAAAAATCCAATACAAACCATTTTATGATTCGTTCAGTAAAATATTTGCATCAAATAACAAATCTCATTTATAAAGATACAGGAAGCAGTGTCTTAAAGTGGATGGCTTTTTTGGTTTCTACTGACCTTTACTACTGACACGCAAACGAACAACGTGAGTAGTATGTCACATTTACAAGAGTTTAAGAACTTCTAGAAAGATCTTATTAAATACTGAATATGTTTCATACATAACTTCTTTTCGGTATTGTCGGTCGGATCACAGAATGTTCGGGAGCGCATCAGACATATGCAATGCATAATGGCACATTAATGAAAATACGGATGCTGACGCGTTCAACGGTACACATTTCTCAATTACAATACATGGGTGTGTCGTAATGAAAGCGTGTTAAAATTTCCCAAAGAAAAGATATTGTTGATCACGCATGACACGGTTGCAAATATTTCCCATAAAAAGTGTACATTACAGTTGTATGTGGCATGTTTCGAAGTTCTTTTAGATGTCACTGAGTCATTGTTCAAGAATACTGAGGATTTCTTGAGACCTCTATATTCGTATCACTTTATTAGGTGCATTGCCACGGTTGTACCACATAACACCAAGATGTGACTGTTTCGAACTTGAAAAATATACCATTTTAAGATAATTACGTAAAGAAACAAAACGTGCAATATTTGAGCAATATCTTCTGTACACAAAATATTTCTAGTTATAGTGATATGAATTTGTTACTTTGTCAGAATTAAATTGTTTATTCATACGTATACATGTAAAAACGTCCTTAGACGTCATCCTGATTTGCTCGTTGATGATCGTACTGTTACATTGCATGATGGTATGTCTCTCAAGCTATTTTTTAAATTAGACACGAGCTATAGCTCATAGTCGTTTTGGTTTCATTTCATCATGCCTTAGAAATTTACGGTTCGGGTGCGCTGATCAGTATACTTATTAGTACTCCGCGTTAAATCGTATAGCGGAGTACTTTTGTCCTGACGGACATGAGAAAACAAACCGGTTTTGCAAGTTTGTTTGTGCATGGCTATTTATAGAAATAAATAGGTTCGATTTCAGTTCTAGCGAAGGCGTCTACGTGGCATCATCGTGAACCGAAAATGAAGGAGCACATAAATATTAATAGCGATATCGTTGATGAAAAGTTGAAAGGTTCTTTAGAAGAGCACAAGAATTCGCTGCTTCATGACATGGAACGCATTGTTGAACAGATAAGTGCACAAACTAACGTTACTCAATTAAATCAAATATCGAGCTGAGTATCTGGCGTACCATCGTTTAAAAGAAAATCAAATGAAGAACAATTTAAGCACAATGCGCAAGTAAATTTTGCGCTTGATGAAGTAGAACATTTGTTGGAAAATCGAAATTTCGAAGAAACGCGACACAAAGTCGCAGAAGGTCAGTATTTGACGAAAATGTATATCCTACTAACTAGGAGAAAATTTCAATACTTTATTGCGTTGTATACATAACATATATTTATGTATAACCGTTTGACGAGTCTAATGCGATTCATTTGTTTTTGCAGTAAAAGCACTGGTTGTTCATCGCCAGAAATTAATCAGATTGGCTGATGAATCAGAGTTGGGTTGGAGATTCGTGAGCGAATACGAGCCTAACCCGCTAGCATCTGACTCCGAAGACGAAAAGCGGATGTACAGGGCAAAGGCGCAGGCATACATGAATCTGAAAGCGTAGAGATCGAGAAAATCCCGAGGCACGCGCAACTGGCCATACCGGAGCCGGTAGTTGCAACCAACAATGCATCCCAAGGGGCGTCGACGAAACAGTCATTGAGGCGCCCAGGGCTATGTTTCGCTTGTGGAAAGCCGGGTCATTGGAAAGGAGAAGCTGAATGTTCAGCAAACAGCTCAAACAATAAGATAAGTATTTTTATGTTTTAGACACCGCTACACAAAAGATTGGGAAAACGGTAACGTACTTAAAGTTGTAAAAACTGATAAGGGTCTAAAGGATCCTATTGCAGAGATTGATACCGGAAGTTCGCCGGTAGGTAGACTGAAGGCACACGTGGCAAAGTGGCAAGAAGCTACTGATAGTAAGTACATTTTAGATGTATTAAGTGACGGATGCAAGCTTCCTTTTAAAACTGTTCCCGAACATTCTCAGATGAGAAACAATTACTCTGCGAGAGAAAATTCAGTATTTGTAGAAAGCGAAATAAAAGCTTTATGAGAGAAAGGTGTTTCGAAATTAACGATATTCCACATATTGTTAATCCGCTTACAGTTGCATTTAATAAGAAAGGGAAACCACGATTAGTTCTAGATTGTAGGTATATTAATCCACACTTGCACCAGTTTAATGTAAAATTTGACGATATTAAAGTTGCTGAAGCTTTGTTTGAGAAAAATTCCTTTTTATTCTTTCGATATAAAAGGAGCATATCATCACATTGATATATTCAATGAACATAGAACATATTTAGGATTTAGCTATCAAGACAATAATGAACAGTGTTTTTTTTTTTTTTTTTTTTTTTTTTTTTTTTTTCAGTTTTTTTTTTTTTTATTCAATATCATACATACAATGTAAACATGTATATGAGCATACAACACAGTGATTGTACAAAGCAATAAAGTTCAGACATGTTATACAAGATATGCTAATATATATATATATATATTTTTAGAGAGAAAAGAAAAGAACAACAGAGAAATAGTTATGAACAATGATGAGTTGTATAAAGTCTGAAGAAAGCATACTGGACTTGTGTGTTTTGTTGTATATTCACAATGATCTTGTCCGATTGAGAAAAAAAAATAAACAAAACTATTTTAGAGGGATAAACTAACATTAGAGTGAAATGTATATTAGTGGACAAAACATTATGAGAATTTAATCCGATTCCATTTTTGTTCAAAGATTTGTAATGTGTCATTACTGAGGGCTATTTCTTTCTCAATCTGGATTTTTAGTTTAAGACTATGGACAAAACACTTAAAATTTGGTACTTGTTTTTTGTACTTCATGTTTAAGATAAAATATTTCATCAATATAACCATAAAATTCACAATATTATTACAGTCTATTGATTTCAATGAGTTAATTCCGAAACTTACATCTAAGAAAGATAATTTAATGTTTAGTTGATGTTGTTCAAGAAAAGATATTAATTGATTCCAAATAGGCTGGATGTGTTTGCACTCCCAAAAAAGATGTTCTATAGTTTCAATGTTTTCACTGCAGAAGTCACACAGATTTGAGTTAGATAATTTGCATTTATAGAGATATTTATTTGTAGCTATAATTCTATGGATGTATTTATATTGAAAATTTCTCAGTGTGCTTTCAATTGTTGCTTTATATGGCATGGTAAATATGTGTTTCCAATTTAGTTCATTTTCTCCAAAAAGGACTTGCCATTTATTTTTGATTTTGGAGTTTTCTGTAGGGTTTTTAATTTGTAGTGTGTAAAATATTTTATTTGTTTTGTTTTTTCTTCCAAGTATGTTTTCTACAAATGTTGTTTGAGTACATGGTGTATTATTTGTATTGATTTCAGATTTAATATGTATGGGTATGCTTTTGATTAGTGTGTAGTACTTCAGAAAATTATTTGAAGGTATTCCGTATATGTAGCATATATTATCAAAAGAGTAGAAATCCTTAATTCTGAAGTCATATAATTGGTCGACATATTTAATGCTTCGTTCAAACCAGTCTTTATAGAAAAACGTCTTATTGTTTGACGTTATGTCTTTATTATTCCATATTATTGTTTTACTGCTGGTTTGGGTTTCTAAATTATGAGTGACATCACTCCACGCTGATAGAACATCAGACAGAAATATGTTTTCGTTTGCAATTTCATGTAAGATAGTATTGCTGATGTTACATTCAAAGAGTAAGGAGTCACCATATTTTTTTAGGATTTTCTGGTAGAATAATTTCCATTTACTCGTATTGGTACTATCTAGGTATCTTTTAACCCAGCTGCATTTGATTGCATTCAAGAATGAGTCAATGTTCGTTAATTGGATACCTCCATTTTCTACAGATTGAATTAGCTGAGTTCTTTTTATTTTATCAGGCTTACCGTCCCATATGAAATTAAATATTGCTGATTTTATATCGTTAATAACATCAATTGGTGGATTTGGGAGAACTGTAAATACATATATTAACTTAGGAAGTGCAAACGTTTTCAATACTGTGTTTTTTCCAATAAGTGTAAGTTTACGATGATGCCATGATTTTAAGCAGTTTTTAAAATTCTGTAATTTAGGTAGTATGTTTTTTAGAACTGTATCCTTTTCATTATTTGTGAAAGTAATTCCTAACGTTGTGGCTTCATCGGATGTCCAATTAAATTTCATTTCTTTATTATATTGAACATTACTTTGTTTTAATTTACCTACTCGTAGCACAGTACATTTACTTTTGTTTAGTTTAAGACCCGATGTCATTCCGTAAAGGGTTAGCGACTCTATAAGGTTATGGAAAGAATCGTAATTGTCATTTAAAAAATAAGTTGCATCGTCAGCAAATAGGGATTGTTTGATTTCTTCGTCAGGTTCTAGTGATATGCCTTTTATGTGTTTATTTGATTGGATGTGATGTGATAGATACTCGATGCAAATAATAAATAGGGATGATGAGAGTGGACATCCTTGTCGAACCCCTCGTTCGATGTTAAAACTGTTTGAAAAGAAGCCATTGTTAATGATTATACTGTTAATATCGGTATAGAATAGTTTGACCCATTGAATGAGACTTTCACCAAAGTTCATATTTTCTAAGCAAGAGAACATAAATGAATGATCAAGCGAATCGAATGCCTTTTCAAAGTCTGCAAAGAATATTAGACCAGGATTATTTGAATTGTTGAAATAGTTTATGCATTCTTGGATAAGACGAACGTTTTCACCAATGTAACGTCCTTTTATGAAACCAGATTGAGATTTTGAAATGATTGATGGTAATATTTTTTTTATTCTGTTTGCTATACTTTTAGTTGCAATTTTATAATCATTGTTAAGTAAACTTATCGGGCGCCAGTTTGATAATGATTCTAAGTTTTTTCCAGGTTTTGGAATAAGTGATATAATACCTTGTTTTTGTAGCGTAGTTAAGTTTTCGTTGTTAAATGAATAGTTAAGTGAATTAATTAGATGTGTTTTTATATCATTCCAGAATATTTTATAAAATTCGATTGTGATGCCATCAGATCCTGGGCTTTTGTTATTTTGCATTTCTTTTAGGGCTAATCCACATTCATATTCATTAAGCAATCCGTCGCACAGTTGTTTTTCCTCCTGGTTTAAAGCGTGATGTGTATTTTTAAAAAGGGTGTTATTTTCAACATTTTTTCTTTTATAGAGGGTTTCGAAAAATAAACGTTGTTCTTCTAGTATTTGAGTTCTGTTTGTTATATCTTTGCCATTGACTACTAATTTGTGTACAGTTTTTTGTTCACTTCTACGTTTTTCAATGTTTGCGAAATATTTTGTATTTTTTTCATTGTGTTCAACATGCTGTGCACGCGCTCTTAGTATTATTCCATTGAGATGTGTATGATAGATTCGATCTAATATTTGTTTTTTTAATGTTATTTCATTTTCAATGTCGGTGGTATCATTTGTGTTTGTTTGATGTAATTGTTTTTCAAGTGTTTCAATGGTTTTGATGGTGTCAGTTTCAAGTTTGTGTGTTTCTTTTTGTTTAAATGATGTGTATCTAATTGTTGTGTTACGTATATTTCCTTTAATTACTTCCCATAAGGTGTTTGGGTTTGCATCTTTATTATTTTGAACTGTATTTAATATTTCCTGTTTTATTTG
The DNA here is from genome assembly GCF_020536995.1 of Dreissena polymorpha. Classification (NCBI taxonomy): domain Eukaryota; kingdom Metazoa; phylum Mollusca; class Bivalvia; order Myida; family Dreissenidae; genus Dreissena; species Dreissena polymorpha. The sequence goes on from NC_068358.1 coordinate 130,496,715, forward strand.
TGTTTGATATTGTGTATCTAATAAAATGCTGTTGTTAATTTTAAAGTATCCTGGGCCTCTTTCAGGTTGTATATTGTGGAGTTTAAGTTCAACTAGAGAGTGGTCAGTCATAAATCCTGGTTTTATGTTACATGTGTCAATAATATTGCAAAGAGATTCAGATATTAAAAAATAGTCTAATCTACAAAATATTGTTGGTTTTGTGTTTGAGTGCCAGGTGAATTTGCTTTCGTTTGGGTATACTGTACGCCAGATATCTATCATATTGTAGGTTATAATTATGTTATTTAAAATGTTTCTATTTTTAGTATGAGTATAAAGGTTTCCATTCTTTTTATCCAATAATGGGTTCAGGACAGTATTGAAATCACCACCGATTATAATATTTTTATCTTGGTTATTAATTATAAAGGATTGTAATGTTTCGTAAAATGTGGAATCGTCTATGTTAGGGCCGTAGACGTTGATGAGTGTTATTTGTGTTTCGTGTATTTTGATATCTATACTTACTTGTCTACCAATTATTATTTCCTTAAAGTTATCGACTGTGACCCCTTTATTATTTTTTATCAGAAAGGCAATGCCTTGTTTATTAGTATGTTCTCCACTGAGATAGATTTCTCCGTCCCATTCATCTTTTAAGGTTTGTGCTAAAGTAGGTGTCCAATGACATTCTTGTAAAAGGCATATACTATATTTCTTTTCGTCTAACCATTTGAAGATTTTTATTCGTTTGTCTTTATTGTTTAATCCTTTAACATTTAAAGTACATAATTTAATCATTTAAGTGGGTGGAGGGTGATGTGAATGGTAATTTGTATGTGCTTGTCCAGTTAGTTTCTATCTTAAAACATGTCCAGTTTGTTTCTATTATAAGACATAGGATGTCCATACATAATGAACAGTGTTATTATATGTTTAATTCGCTTCCATTCGGCATAAAAACAGCCGGTCATATTTTTACTAAACTTCTTAGAGTTGTAGTGACATTCCTTAGAACAAAAGGACTGAAAATAGTTATGTATTTGGATGATGGTATTGGTGGAAATGTAGAATATGATAGAGCATTATGTGCTAGTGAATTTACAAGAAATAACCTGGTGGAGTTTGGATTTTTATTGGCCGAAGATAAATGTAATTGGATTCCTTCTCAGAGAGTAGAATGGTTAGGGCATGTGCTTGATATACAAACAAATCGGCTGTTCATTACTGAAAACAGAGTGTTTAGACTAGAGAAAAGTATTGATTCGATGATCTATCAAATTCATCAAACGAGCGAAAAAATATTGCCTGCAAGATTCGTAGCTAGCATTGTAGGGCAGATCATTTCCTTTCAGAGTGTTATTGGAAACCAAAGTTAGGTTGCTAACAAGACATTTATACAATTGCATAAATGCCATGGCTAGTTGGAGAGCTCCCGTTATTGTGACAGAGCAAGCTATTTTCGAACTTACGTTCTGGAAAGAAAATGCTAGGCAATTAAATAGCAGTGGAAAATATTTCAAACACAATCAAGTGTGTTTGTTTAATATATTTGCTGATGCAAGTAGCACAGGTTATGGAGGTTTTATAGAAAGTTGTTTTCATGTTGATAGGCAAAATGATAGTCAAATCTACGATTTTCATGGAAATCAAAGAACAAATTTAAACAGCAATTTGTTTAATGCACTTGACGAACAGAGTAAAGGTACTGACGTACGGTCTCTGAGAAAAGGTATGTTATCGCTCCCGGAAGTGAGCAGTAAGAGTAAGCTATGGTCCCCAGAAGTAGTCAAAGATCCCAGTAGATTGCTCCCGGAAGTGAGCAGAGAGAGTATGCTATGGTCCCCGGAAGTGGACATAGAGCCTATGCTATGGTCCCCGGAAGTGGACATAGAGCCCAGTAGATTGCTCCCGGAAGTGAGCAGATCGTGTATGCTATGGTCCCCGGAAGTGGACATAGAGCCTAAACTATGATCACCGGAAGTGGACATAGAGTCCAATAGATTGCTCCCGGAAAAGAGCAGAAAAGGTATGCTATGGTTCCCGGAAGTGGACTTAGAGCCTATTAGATTGCTCCCGGAAGTGAGCAGAAAAGGTATGTTTTGGTCCCCGGAAGTGGACATATATTGCGTAAGATGCCTCTCTTAAGTGAGCAAAAATGGTATGATTTGGTCCCCGGAAGTGGAGATGGGTTGTAGATTATATGGTAACTCGGCGGAAGGTGACGAGTGTATCCTTTTTGTATAAAGGAAGATAATACGGTTAAAGATGAAGAAGTAATTGGCATATGGTCTGATATAGAACAGACACGCAGCTCCACTTGGCGAGAAGCGGAAGCAGTTAACAGAATAGTAAAAACTTTTGGTAATGCTTTACAAAATTCGTACATTAAAGTGTATTCAGACAATAAAAATGTAAAATCAATATTACAGAATGGTAGTCGAAAAAATGATATGCATGCAGTAGCTTTAGATTTTAATATGTTTTGTGATCAAAATAATATAACAGTATGCCCGGAATGGATTCCAAGAGCAAACAATGAAAAGAGCGACTATTTAAGTAGATGTTTTGATTCAGAGGACTGGCAGATAAAGCCATGTTATTTAATAGCTTTAGTGATAGATTCGCATCGCGAGAAAGCAAAATGCACAATTGTTATCCCAAAATGGGTTAGCTCGCCTTATTGGCCAATGCTGATTTCGTCCGACGGCATTTTTAGAGATTTTGTAAAAGATTGTAAATTTTTTGGTAGAGATTGTACGATTCCTGGAAAGGGAAATAACGGTTGTTTTTGTAGTAGATTATCATTTGATATGATAACATTAAGATGCATACCATAATTCTTGTATTGATGTATATTTCACATATGTTTGACAGGTATTGGTTTGAGAGAAACTCTGAATGAGCGATTAGAGGACGCGGGTTTACATGGGCAACAAAGAAATCAAATGGCGGACAGAATGGCTGGATATTTGATGCAATCGAAAGCTGACAATTCGGTAAAGAAATAAAATTCTACATTTGAACATTTCAAAACATATTGTGAAGAAAATTCGTTAGTTGCAATGCCAGCCTTACCTATATCAGTAGCAATGTACATGACTCAATTGATGGATCAAGGGAAATCTGACAACGTAGTTTCATCTGTGTTCTACAGTATCAAATGGGTTCATTCCATAAATGGTGTAAATGATCCAACGGAAAACAACATTGTTAAACAATTATTAGAAGCTTCAAAACGTGTTTGTTCAAAACCAGTTCAAAAGAAAGATGTACTTTCTTCAGAAATGATAAAGTCGTTATGTTTGATGTATAAAGATTCCACTGATGTTATTGATGTACGAGATTTAGCTATGATCATTTTAGGATATGCTGGTTTCATGCGTATTAACGAAGTAAGTGAACTTCGTTGTAAAGACGTTGAATTCAAATCTGATTATTTAGTTATTAATGTGCGCCATAGCAAAACTGACATTTAAAAAAATGGTTCGGAGATTGTTATCGCAAAAGGTACAACTACAGTTTGCCCATATGGTATTTTAGCAAAATATATATGTCGTTAGCAAAATTAACTAATGATTTAAACGATTTTTTGTTCAAACCAGCTTTTCGTTCTAAAACTGTATCCGCTTTAATTAAGAAAGACAAGAATTTAAGTTACACAAGAGCAAGAGAATGCATTGTTAAAAAATTGAAATTAGTTGGTCCCGAACTTAACCTTGGTACACACTCTCTACGAGCTAGTGGAGCCAATAATGTGGCCAATGCTTCGAGCGTTTCTGAAAGATGTGTTAAGAGGCATGAGCGATGGAAAACTTACATAGCAAAAGACGGTTATGTTAAACATTCTTTAGATAAAAGATTATCAGTTACAAAAACTTTAAACTTGTAACTTGCTAGAGATTGAACATGCGTGTACATTTGCATGCTGATAATGAAACCATATGTATGAATTTGAATTTGATGTTTATCCTACTATACTTTGCATGGTCTATATGCGTCTCTTGCAAATCGCACAACATAGTTGTTGTTTATGTTGGTTTGAAGCAAAGTTAGGACTTATTAGTACTGCGCGTTACATCGTATAGCGGAGTACTTTTGTCCTGACGGACATGAGAAAACAAACCGGTTTTGCAAGCTTGTTTGTGCATGGCTATTTATAGAAATAAATAGCGTTCGATTTCAGTTCTAGCGAAGGCGTCTATGTGGCAACATCAAATTCAAATTCATGTTGTTGTTGTATACACGAGTATGTGTGTATATTTATGCATACGATTAAATACTAAGTGCGTGGCTACGGTTCACACTTTTCTTCCTTGGTTGGGTGTTCCCACCAGAGAAAAGTAATGGGAGTTGTTCTTGGGCGACTAGCATTCTTGTGATGAATATAACGTTTAATCTGTAGTAAATCGAAAAAGAAAAGTACTTTATGGTAATGAGGTTCAATTTTGGAAGTTATTTTAAAGTTTGAACCAGGCAAAATTTACTTAAAAATTACTACAGATTTTACCTGAGCATACACTTATACACAGAATACAAATATATGCATGAATTATACTTGTTAGTATATATTAGAAGTTGTGTACCTGCTTTATTAAAAGCAAGTTTGTATTGAATCTCTGTGAACATGTTGCCACAATATAGGCGTCTCTCGCAAATCGCACAACATTGTTGTTGTTTATGTTTGTTTGAAGCAAAGTTAGGACAACTATGTATTAGTCAACAGGTAATTATATTGAAAAGTTTATTCTGTTATTGCTATTTAATAAACATATTGATGCTAAAATGTTTTATGATTATTTTTGGCCAAGTATGGGTTTTTCAGTTTTTTTAAACAGACTAAAACCTCTCATGTTCTGCACTGACCGTTCTTAGACGGATAGCTAAGTTTTATTATTTTTGCTTGTTTTTGTCGCTATTCTATACAGTGTATTATGTCTAGTATATTATCTTGTGCCTTATTGTTTGACAAATGGTTCCTTGACATAAATAAAGGACCGCATGGTGTAATAAGAGTCTCTCCTGGTGGTGCAGATGAAGGTTCTCTTTGTGTATATTATATTCGATGTATGAGATACATCACAATGCTTCCGTGTTGAGAGTTGCTTCTATGCAATGAAAGAACATGAAATTTGGGACCTAAAACTTGTATCAATTGCGTCAGATCGGCCATTAACTTTTTTCGTTAAAACTAACGAAACATAAGGTTAAAAAGCGTTCACTCATGACGGACTTTAAACTTTGAAATCGTCCTCACGAGAAAAAGGTTAACAGTACACACAATTCACATAAGCAAAGATTTATTCGAACTAATTAGGAAACGAGAAAGCCTGTATAATCAGAGTCACTTGCATGCAACATGCAATATCATCTCACTTAACGAAGTACTCACAAACTCACATGCACGGTTTAGAGATGACTGCATCCAGTCTCAATTGCATGACACATAATTTCAATTAGAGCCCAAATGGACATATTTATGACAAGATGATGCTTTGAATAACACAAACTGCAATGAAGAACATAAATTATAGTGAGATGAAATTTGGAGTTATTTATGTATATTTTGTTACGTGCTCAATAGTTATATGTTTTATATATACATTTAGCAAGAGTAGGTAGTTTGTGACGACTTTTCAAGAGAAAGTGCAGCTGCAGAACTATGCACACTGTATTTCTAATTTGTAAGGTATTTAGAGCAATAAATCCTGGTCAAAACAAAATACTACACTTATCATATGTATATTTGCTTAGTATGCTTTCTTAACTATTTGGATTTTTATTCCTTTTCAGAAATAAGATGCTTGCAGCATGTGAAATAAGAAAGGTAATGTCGCAATTAAAATTTCCAAGATGAGTTTATGTTCACTGACTTATGGGATTGACCTAAAGATCCTTTCATGTACGTGCCCTACTCATATAATTGTAATCATTGTCTTCAACTCTCTGTGACATTGATAGCGAAATCAATGGAATATTATTGAATTTATGTATATAACTACAATGTAGGCATTAAGCAGTATCCAGTTATGGGTTTGGCAGCGTATTATATACATTACACAGGTTTTATACATTTGTCGATCTCGTTTAAGATGTATCAACTTTTAATACATTTTCTTCTTGACTAGGTGTCATGGATTTGGCTACAAAAATAAGTTAAACATAATATTAGACCTTTTTGTTAGATAATTAGATTTTAGCCATTCATCTTGTAAACTGTTTGACCATTTTATCAATAAAAATGATTCTGTTATTTTCATTGGATAATGGAATTTTACATGTATTTGCCATCCAGGGTTATTATATATACGATCGGTTAATATTAACAGCTATAAAGATTTAAATATTTGCCATTTTTTGGTAAATACTTGAGTGTATTTATGCCTGAAACATTATCATACCTTAGAACTTCGTTTAACTTTCGAGAGAATAAAAATTAACAGAGTGAAAACGAGGACACTTCTGTTTAACAAAATAAGCTATTGATTACATGTGATTTGGATTTAATAAATACGAAATAATAACACTAACAAGAAACAGTCTTATTTACAGGTATCAAGGCACCCTCGATATATTCTTATTCGATACAATATTAAAGCAGAAAGCAATGAAAATCAATATAAAATGAATTACCTGGAATATTGTTTTTGTCAACTCCATTTTTCAGAAGATTATATGTTCGAATGCCTTTATCTGCTGCCAGTTATGTTTTCTATGAAATTCTTATGGAATCAGTTTCCAATGTTTGAATGATTTTGTCAAAATTGTAAGTATTTGTGTGAGTTTTTTTATATGGATTTTAATGATACTTTGTTTACTTGTGTATCAATATAATTTCGCGTAACAAGCTCCCGTTTGACTGTGAATCTCTTTACTGATAGGTATCTACCTCCTACCGCCAAGACACTGTCATCATCAATTGGCATGGTTGTAGGTTAAAACGTCCTCTTGACCGACCGACCATCCGACCGATCGAGTACAGTGGCCATTATGAAGAAACGTTCGAAAAAAATGTTCTTGACGAAATTCCGACTTGATACATTGGAATTACTTGATTCAGTTTTGATTAATAACTTCTGTCTAAAACTATGCAACATATATGCATTTCCAGACATTTTACTCGTAATGAAGATTAATAGCACAGACACTCTCAATGGAATTATTATCCACTTGAAGGAATCTTGATATATTCTTTACTTCTGCTTCAATTAAAGCCTTTCATGCAACCGACATTTCGATACAGTGCTCTTGTTGTATTACACTTTGTATTACATTTTTGACCTGATTATGAATTCTGCACAAAGCTCGAACTCACAAGGTTCCAATTAAAACATTACACAGAGTTGAACGTTTTGTTCCGCGGGGTTAAACATTGAACTTTAATTAACATAAAGGCAAGGTTGTGTTGCAGTAACTTCTAAATATAGTAGATAACAAGTATTTACTCATTACGAATTCATGGTTTTCAGTCATTTTATAAAATGAGTTTTTTGTTTAACATGCGTGTATAAACCACATACCGTAAGTTACTGGTATTTTGGCCATTTTCAAAATTATGCCATAACATGATACACTGATAATACCGGTAGATTTTGCATGAAGCGTGGGGGATGATAAGTAAAGTTTCAAACGAAGGGCTTAATTAAATTATGCTATGATACATTCGTTGTTCTTAATGTATTACTGCTGATAGAAGCAGGCAGTGAATTATTGAATATTTTATTAATATAACAAGTAACACGAGTAACAACAGCATTTATTTTGGTGAAATAACAATTTTCTAATACTAGTATACTCCTAACATATGGCTGATCGTAGGAAGCAGTCAACTTAATCTTCAAATTTAGGATGAGTTACACGTTCAGAAGAGACGTTAGATAGTTTCTTTACATGTGTCCAACAAATAAACTTGCGATTGCATTTGATACTATGTTTATCATTTTCGAATTTTCTTTATTGTTTTTGTATGCTCGTAACCCATAATTGTGGCATTAGTATTTGCATTGTGTAAACTTATTAAATGAATATGCTATGTTTGTATCGTAGTGTATACTCAATTCCCTCATCTATGTTTAATACATTATTCACTTATTTATGATTTTAGTTTAAACAATTGTCTTATAAGTTTGTATGTGTTTTTTTATGTATTGTCCTGCATTGTACGAGCACTTGTTAACTTGCTTCACAAAGCCGGTGAACGGATGGCCAAAAGTGTTTCTATTGTGTTGCACCTTCCTTTATTGAATTCCAAACGTCCATGAAAAATGGGATCATGTTTGATCATGATACATGGACATAGGTACATACTGAAATACAAACATATAATTAAGCATCACGGGTTGTCCTTAAGTTAATACGAATAGACACACATGTGATGAGACTCTTTTTACAATCTGCAGGATATCCGATGAAACTTGTAACACGATTGTGGATTAGCACGCTTATTCACCACCAGGAACAACTATATGTTTGCATCATTTTCAGTGTTTACTTATAGACGTTTGCGTATGCTCTGAGTTTGAAATGATTTTTTTGGTTAATAAATAACTTGTAATGTATAATATTGCGAGTTTGTGTATTTTAACCTCAACAAGTAGCGTACACAAATATGCTCATAATAGTAAGTAAGAGTGTTAAAATGAATAGAAGGCGTATTAAATATACAGCATTCTTAATACTTCTATATGGGTATTTTGTATACACAGGTGCTGATATTCATTGCGCATGTTACTATTTTTTCCTAATAAATGTTTGATATGTCAATAATGTTTCAACACCTTCTTTTCGGTTGAATGAATATGGCATGTAATTATTAAGAATATTTTTGTTCAAATAGTGGATATTTTTATTGAATGATCTCTTTTATTTTGCAAATATATTTCCTAATGCATACGCCAACATATTTTATTATATTCCCACTTTTTCTGTTTGATGTTTGTTGCAAAAATGAAACAGTTAATGTGTCTTATGCGAGCTACAAAAGGGCATCTACCTGAGCAAAGTGAAGTGCATGTCTTGTTAAATATTTAAACAAAATACAAAAATATAATCAGCATTAACAATTTTTTTTGTTTGTTTTGCTGACGAGCTTGAAAGCCAATTTTATAGTGATAAACAATTTATCGCAGGACATTTTGTTTTAATATGCTTTTTTGAGAAAGTAACATTGCAACAACAACAATTCTATTGTGTAAACAAAACACTTTTCATACTCCCTTTCACGGGAATCCGGTCAAGGCAATATCTCCTGAACATTCAATATTACCTCATCGCCTTATATTGTTGACAGAGTTAGAATTAAACAAATGTTTCAATGCCAAGTAGTAATCTCACCGGTAAGATAAATTAATCTGGAACTATTGATATAATCGAAAGTTCTTGTCAGAATCGAATTTTTGTAATTGAAACACCAACGACGTCAACAAGAAGTTGTTTTCCCTCTTATCTTGTCTGATATATTGCATATTTAACCCATACACACTATAGAAGACACTGGCATGCTTTCATCTTGTTTTCGGTTTTTTAGATAAGTGTTGTAAATGACGGGCATACGTGTATTTATATCAAAGAAAAGGGAGTGGTTTCGTCCTTATGTAACCACTATTGTGTAACTTATTTTGCGAATATTATTTTTATAAGACGAATCTAATATGTTTCCACGATTATTTCAGATTGAATGTTAATGATCTGGCGCGTAATGTTTATAATTACATTGAACCAGGCGTCTTCTGTTTCTATAATTCCTTCACTTAATTGAATCGCTTGGAAAACAATATATTTTAAATGGTGTATTAGATATTCATGTAGTATGGATAAGACATACAATATTCAAATAATGGTAATAAAGTCGGAACGAGTGATCGCCAAATAAAAGACGACAGTTTGACCTTTTTCCATAAATCGATGTGCTCGAATCGTATCTAAACAAATTGCTTTTACAAATATATCAGTGCGACAAAAACGGCGATTGATACTTCATCACAAAATGAAGCATTTTTTTGTTAAATTCCATACAGGCAGGTGAACGCCTGTTGATATAGTGAGCATTTAAGAGCTTGGTATTTAAATAGATGCTAAATTGCAAAACGCAAGCTAATTCGTAACAAATATGGAAAAACAACAACAACAGACACTATACGTAATTAAGAAATATGCATAATAAGGACATTGAATATAAGCTTAAACTTATGTTGTTTAAACATAAAATACTTTTTGTAACTCCACGGTAAAAATGCAAATAATATTTGAATTATTATAACTCGATTTTTCTATCGTCGTCTTCGTCGCCTGCAGCATCTGCTTTTGTGCTCGGGTTATGGTCTCCAAGGCAAATTAAAAGGACCTTTTCACGTTTTGATAAGTTGACGAAATTGATACAATTGTTTCAGATTTGCAACTTTTCGTTGTTGATATATTTGCGAGGAAACAATCATTAGGAACATTTATACTATGCTCGAAAATATCCATTATATGCATCTTTTGACAATTTAAACACCTGAAATTAAATAGCGTAAACACCCAAAACGATTGAATGATTTGGAGAGTTCTGTTGTATTTTATGACGTAACGAGGAATGCTAATATACGTATACAATACACTATCAAAATAAGAGCACGGATGGCAGAGTAGTTTAAATGCATTTTTTTTACTCCAAGTGTCAGCAGTTCGAGCCTAGATGAGGTTTACTTTTTTCTTTCTTTAATTTATTCTTTTTTTACTGGAGAAATTTAATTCCAGTGTTTACATTTATAAATTTATAGCATTTAATGACTCACTTTACTACATGAAAAAAATCGGTGAAAAGGTCCATTTAGGTAAAAATGTTGTTGCGGACAGCGTGTAGTGCAGCTGCTTTTTCTTCTTATATGACGAACACATTGGCGTATGCTTTTTATTTAAATAATCTCTGTAAAAAGTGCTTAAAACAATTTTGAATATAAAACATTTTGACATAATTTGAGAGTCTACGTCGGAAAATGTCTATGAGAACACGGTAATAATCCCCTAATATTTAAGTAAATAGTCAAAAATACATAAATCATTAACGCAAATGATATTTTTAGTTGAAGCGGTCAATTTGAAGCAAATCACTTTAAAACAAATGGCAAAGGACATTCGAATAAGCATACGTTTATAAGTATAACGATAGGGTTAGAAAAAAAGGTATTTAAACGTTTTCATGAAGACGCAAACAAATAGCATATTAAACGAACATTGTCAGCGACATCGTATTTCGCATCCGGTCGTTTTCCCGTCCGGTTATAGCTTATCTGTAAGACGAGATATATCCGTTGAAAAATCCGGGCAAACTGGTTCCCATAAGGGCAATTCTAAAATATAAAGAAGTGAAACTCCAGCTGCTGGAGCAGTATTGAATTCTTATTATAAACAATTAGTTGGTCCTTTATTTAAGGCAAGCAATTAGGGCATTGTTAGTTTACAACTTGACACTTATATGATCGAAACGCTAATAATGTAGAATCGGGTAATATTGTAAAACGTTACGCTCACATTAATTAGCGATGAAGCTCGCATTAATGGCAGTTTATACCTGCGTTTATCAATAGTGGCAAAATATTTAGGGCTAGTTTAATGTCCGTATCAAAACCAAACGAATTCGAATGCGACAAAAAGCATATGTTTGTGTTTATCTGCGTATTAACGAGGAATATATTTAAACTATTATTAAATTTATTTGTTACAAATAATGTGATACAATCAACAATTAATTTTTAGAGATATATTTATCGTTTTTCTTTTTTTGAATTTTTATTGGTTTTTATTAACATTAAATTCTATATGTTGACTCCTTTATTGTTACTGTTTTTTTTTATAGATTCAATATATATAGGATCTTGCATGAGTGGTCGTTTTGTATTGAATTTATTAAACAAGTCATCAAAATAAAGATAAATACGAGGCTTGTCGAGTTTTTATCTTTATTAAGATGACGAGTTTAATAAATTGACAACAAAATGACCACGAATCTAAGATTCTATTTATAATATGACCAACACATTTTCTTATTTATTTTAAGCTCTTTTCACCGTATATTCACATTGTAAAAGAGTTTAACTGAAGAAATTTGCTGGAATAATGACGTCATTTCGTTAAAAAAAGGCGTAATTTCACAGTTATATAAGTAGTGTAAAAACACCCGTGTAATAAACAAAATTTAGCATTACGTTATTTCACTCCTGAAGCGTAGGTAATGTTATAAAAAATTGTAGAAACGCCCGCAAGTTATTGACCTATATTTCGTCATTTAAATACATCAGCATTGTGTCATCAGTTCCAGATATAGCTGGATATGCGGTTAAAGAAGCCGTTCACACTATTGGCGAAGGCGCTGGTCGAGAAGGAGCTGGCAGTCTCCCTCAGGCTTTCCACTCCACAGGAGATGGCACCCGATATAATGCTGGAGAACACCCTGAAATGGACAAATAATTAAAAAAATCAGTTCAATATATTTTATCCTCCTTGTCAATAGGTTTATGTAGGTCGTGGTTTACAAGCAATATCTGCATATAACAACACTTTATATACATTCTATAATTAATAGCTTTTACATTGCAGTATAAACATGATTGTTAATGTAAAAGAATAACTTCAATTCCTTATCACAACTACTGGAAAAGAGGTAGCAAGTTTCCATTCTTGACTTTAGCGCAAATCGTTGAAATAATAAAAATAAAAACATGATAGTTCAAGGACAGATACGATTTTGCTCCTCTAACCGTAGTCGTAGTTTTGTGCATTTTACAATGGTAAATAAACATTTGTATTAATATTATTTAGTAACTACACATATAATTCTGAAAAAAAATCAGAATTTGAAAGTGATAACAACTGAGTTGTTACCGAAAATAACCTTCAATGAAGTACATAGTACATTTGCTTGACATCGAATGTCATAAGTGAGCACCCCCACCCCTAAGAAAAGAGAGCTAATGACTGACTTTGCAATTTATATCATACCTTAAAAAATGATAACAACTTAGTTGGCACCCGATCCCATACTAAAATAACCGCTGAAAGGGGGAGGTGACATAAACTGAAATGTTTTCACATACCGTATAGAAAACCCGAACTAAATATTTGTAAACTTAGCTTATGATAACAATCAAAAGATAGAATGAGTAATATGAGAAAATAAAGGTGTTTTTGGTCTGGGGCGTAGACCTAAGGCCATATCAATGATACAAATTTCTGAGACAGTAAGAATTGGCTGGCTGCCAAAACCCACGAATGAATGAATTCCCAAAAGTCCGATTTACCACTTGGCGGTAATTCACGGCAATCAAAGAAGTTATTCGCAGATCTCAATAACCCGCCTTGTAAATACAGAACATCACTATATAACATGACAGTGTCATAAAACGTGTAAAAAATATTATTGAAGCAAAATTGCTAAGCATTGTCTACGACGTAGTTTTTATTGTTTGCATATTCCTGCGAGAATAAGTTCCTCACTTGACGGTGTAGGCCGAAAAGATACGAGTGTCTACGGAGACAGTAAGAAGATTTTTTTTCTGATACATTTTTTGAAGACATTACAGTTGGTATTTATAAACATATTTTAAGATATTGTTATTTAATTATGCGTTAACGAGACATTCAAGAAAAAAGAAAATGAAAAAACAACAACAACACATTTTCATGATCATTCTCGGAAATAGACGACGTTACCGGATATGATATTTCACTGCGCAGATCGAGCGCGCAAATCGAGCGCGAAAAGTTCTATGTGAGACAACGTACACAATCTGTACACCGTTCTTTAACAGGGTAAAGGCCCAGTCTCACTATGATGCCGGCGGAGCCCCTTTGCGTGATCCGGAATCTACCGGGATGAACCGGGGCTCTACCGGGATGAACCGGGGCTCCATCGGGGACGACCGAGATGAACCGGGTAAAACCGGGGCTCCACTGGGAAAGTATTAAAATGTTTAATACCTCCAGGATGAACCGGGAGTCACCGGGAAGGACCGGCAACGACCGGCGCGGCACCGGGAACAACCGGGACGGCACCGTAGCTCCACCGGGGCCCATACAGACTCCGGCAGAGCTACGACAACGCCCCGGTGAATGCCGTTAGAGTCCCGGTATAGCCACGTTATATAAGAAAACAGGTGCTCTACCGGAACGCCACCGGCATTCACCGGGGCTCCTCCGGGGAATTACCGGCGTCGACCGGGGTAACACCGGGGCGTTGCCGTAGCTATGCCGGGGTCTGATGCCGGTATAGACACGGTGAGTGCCGGCGGTTTTACGGTATACCGGGTCTCTGCCGGCTTTCACCGGGGCTCAACCGGGGCACTACCGGCGACAACCGGGGCTATGCCGGGACGCTGCCGGCTTTCACCGGGGCACTACCGGCGACAACCGGGGCTCTGCCGGGGCCTCACCGGGATAAACCGTAGCCAGTCCGGGTTGACCGGGACTCTGCCGGGCTGTTAACCGGCTTCAACCGGGGCGGCACCGAGAAATAGTGTGACTGCGTTAAAACATTTCTACGAATCATCCCGGTCCTCGCCGGTCGACCGGCGTTAGCAAACCGGGATGAACCGGGGCTCTACCGGCAAAAGTGAGACTTGGGCTTAAGTGGATTTTCTTTTGTATACACATTACCAAGGAAGTATGAGTGTTTTTCTGATCTGTTAATTATGTAATAGAAAGCTATTTTAGGCTATTGGAAGTGATTTATTTGACGCCAACAGTAACAGTTTTTATGCGGCCATGTTGTTGTTTTTGTATATCTTCACCGCCTATGTAGACGAACCTCTACCAGATCTGTAGAGTTGAACAAAAGGTTATCGTTCCCACAACCAGTATCGTGTTGTCCTCCACCGTCTATGTACACTGTAGTATATACACAACTATTGTCTTGTCTTACGGTCTCTGAGCTTCTGCACTCAACCGCTAGGGTCAATCCGTATAAATTCGGACAAAGGGAGAAATTCGAACAAAACATCGTAAATGCATTTTACGTCACACTAAACCTAGACCCAGGCCTTCAGCGCCTACAGCGCTTTTATTATTGATAGGGAACACACGCTTTTATAATGTTGCAGGCAAAACGTAGGTCATTAGAATAGAAAAAAATACACACGTACCTTGTGTCACGCAGGCCGATGAGAAGTCGCGCTTCCTCCATTCCCATCAGTGAGGTGTATGCATCGCCGTTTGTGTCCAAGAAGTCGCAGAAATCCTTGCCGTCCACTTCACCTGGAAAACAAGTTCACTTTACATATTGTGTCCATGTCCTCCTTACAAAAATGAATTAATTATTAGGATTAAACATATGACGTGTTAGTTTAAACATATTTCTTTTTTAATTATTTGTTTAATCCTCGGGTTTATTGAAACGCTCTCGAGTCCGTTTCCTGGGACAAGAACCAGAACTTGGTGTATTTTAGGGAGACCGAAAGAAAGCTCCCCAAATGGGGATGGAACCTGTGACTTCACGGTCGCTAGACGAACAACATATCCATTACGCCACAGCGTCCTAAATGAAGTGTTCAGGGCGTTTTATACATTGGGTTTATTACGTTTGATTTATGTCTCTTTTTTAATTCCTATGTTTTTAATATATATTTAACCCAACTAAATGATTGATGGGCTAAGTGTGAAATAAAAATAGTGGTTTACACCCACCGCACTAAGGCGGTGATTAGAGCGTTAACCATTTTTGAGTTAAATGTCGGTCTGCACGTATTGTAGAGACCACCGGTAATTGGATGAAAACAAATCTAACGGGAGTTCACAAGCATATTGCTTGATTATTCTATATCATAGTGCATAATAACTTGCTTAATTTTAATCAATTTCACTACAATACACGTGTTTATCGACTTTTCATTATATGTATACTTAATCGTACTTAAATACAAGAAAATCATGTAAACCAATAATGTCCAATAATAGATCGGTTTTGTTATGTTTCGTAATGCAAATGATACTATTTTTACATTTGATAAAGCCAATATTATATTCTACCTTCATTGCAGTCCAGAATAGCGTTGATACCAGCGATTTTTATGTCCAAGCATGAGGTGGAAGATGACTCGTATATTGGTTGCATGTGACCGACGAGGCAAATGCTGGTTTGATTCAACCACTGCTTACCCTGGAATACACAAAGAACCCAGGCTTTGGCAAACAGCGTAGACCCAGATGAGACGCCGCATGATGCGGCGTCTCATCAGGGTCTGCGCTGTTTGCTTAAAGAGTCGCTATTTGTTCATCGTACATTTAGTTGCATCATTTACGCTTTGAACTTCAATGTCTTGTACAAAAACAAAACACACATATAAGCTGATCCAATATATGGTTTCTACCAATAAAAATTATGGACCCATTAAATCCACGGTACTTTTGTACATTGTCTTATTTTCAATGTATACTAATATAAAAGAAAGACAGTGGTTTGTGCAATTGCATGCATGGAACGTCACTATTTGACGTGGAGACTTTCGAAATGATGCTGAATTTTCATTTCAATATTATTGCATTTGACTATTGAAAACCCCATACAAATTCGTCAAACGAGTCGTAGTTCGCATCAATCTTGGAGCAAAAGTGTTTGCTAATTTTCCGCGTGTATCCACGTGCACCGCATGGGAATCTTCGCTCCAAGCAATCATAAAATTCGCAGCGCCCCCATCGAGCTTGTTGCAGGCAGCTTGCAAATTCGGCAGCGGGTACTTGAAATACAATAAAACGCCCTCAATTAGGTTACAATAAATCGGAAAAAATATGCAAAATAAATCCAAATATAAACATAGGACAACTTTGTGTATAGTATTTGTCTTAGTTCTTTTCACTTTTTTTCACTTCTTGTATGTAAGATGCATGCGAAAGTCTATACCGTGTAAAAGTAACAAGAATTACGATTAGTGTGTCGGAAAATTCATTTTAAAAGTATTATAATTATCGTAGTAAAAACCTGAATTTTGATCATGATGAATAGAGTTAAAATTGCATTTTGTTTCGGTAAGGCTAAGCTTTTTTTAATTTGTAACACTGCTATATAGAATGAATATAAGTATTAATATAATGTGATAGAAACGTTTGGTGAAAAGAAACGACTTTATATTGAACTATACACAAATGTAAATACTGATATAATCAGCCATAATAAGGCTCTGTTTTACGAGTGCTTTTATACATATGTGTCTGAGAAAACTGGGCTTAATTCAGGTGCGTAAAGTGTCGTCCCAGATTAGCCTGTTCAGTCCGCACATGCTAATCAGGGACGACACTTTCCGCTTTTATGGTATTTTAAGTTTCAAGGAAGTCCCTCCTTACCGAAAAATCAAGTTTAGGCGGAAAGTGTCGTCCCTGATTAGCCTGTGCGGACTGCACAGGCTAATCTGGGACGACACTTTACGCACATAATTAAGCCCAGCTTTCTCAGAACAAGACTTATATGTGGAAATGTCGAACAACTGTTCTTTATTTGAGACGTTTGGCTTATAATTAAATAAAAGGCAATCATACTTAATGCAACAACACCAGATATGATACTGTAGCATTGTGTGAACTGCTAATAATGTCAGATTAGAAGACACGTCATGTTCAGATGATATGTACTGATGCTCAGGATTTCTTATTTTAATAATGAGTGTTTCAAATGTGTCTCAATCGTTTATTTTTTACTATTAAGCTGCACATGTTTCCAATTGCGGCAGACATCGATTGATATTTTTTTATTAATGGTATCCTTAATGAGTTTTATGACTTGCGATTGAAAAGCCGATTTAAAGATGTAACAATATTTGAAAACGGTCGATAAGTCACATACTATGGAATAATATCTTTTGAGCGAAAATAATGTTAAACTTAAAAAGTACATATATGATACGGTGTGTGGTGGCATGTGTTGGGTATGCGGATACTTTGATAACAGATGACACGTCGATGCCAGATAACAACAAAAGCAACGCGCGAAAGGTAAGTTCATCAGTTGTTTTTTTTAAGTTACACCATAAAGGTTAGTTTTTTAGACAAGGCACATGATCGAGTTTATAAATGGTGTATTCTTTTCTATTGCAAAGAAAAACATCACGGAAGAATGGAAGATTTTTTCCCCAAAAATAGAAAATTCGGTCGGAAAAAAGCATTAACTGGATGAACAGTAAACATTTCAACAAAATAAAACTACTTAGAAATATTGCAAGGAATTGTTTGATATTCCAGCATGTAGAGTAATCACCGTGCTTCAAATACTGAAATTTTGATAGTATTAAATGAAATATAAACGAAGATATAGCATGTTTTAATAAGTGGTATTCATGAAGTTACGGATACTTTGATTCCCGATATAGGGCACTTCGGATAACAGAGACTTTCAACAAATTGGGCACTCTGATAACCGAGTTTTATCTTCTTCCTGAAATGCATTTATGTATATTATGGCTAGTCTTACCAAAACACTTTGAAGTACGAATCAATTTGCATTGTCAAGCCCGACACATTTTGAATCTATGCATAGCGTAACTACATACACATGTAAAATATAACCACTGACATTGTTCGTTTTCAAAAATCTTATTACTTTTAATTTATATTATAAACATTATAAGTGCAAATTTTAAATAAGATTCAAATGCTTATTTCTGAAGTAATATATTTCAAGTGACGACCGAAAATACTTGTCTAAATACTAAATAATAAACTTGCTTTTAAGTGGTAATTGAGATTAAGACAATTGAAAATAAAACGGATCATGTGGATCAACACGACTGTGTTCAATTGAACTTTTAGCAGGACTCTAGATAAGGGGAGAAAGGGGTCTTACAGCGGCCAATACACCTCATACAATCCTTTGTCATTGGTGCTCATTAGAATCGCACCATGAAGACGATAGTAATGCGTAGCCACAAATTTATAAGAGATTGGAAAACTCCCTTTATATTGAGCTTTACACATTCCTTTCTATTTTATTATCATATTCCAAAGGGATAAGAACATGTTTCGGTAATAGACCCTTTTCACGTTTTTAATTGACGTCAGTACATATTTTTTTTTTATTTATTGCCTGCTTACTATAGCAGTATTCCACAGCAAATTCTGCATTTCTGATCACTAAATAGAGTGTGTTATATCTGTTAAAAAGTTATCTGGAATCGAAGTGCCATTGTCTTTGAGATGATCGGTAAAGGAAGTGTCCATGAAAATTTTGGCATCCGACTCTTAAAACATTTGAATTTCCTCAAATGCGTATTCAACTAAAATTTAAAATGTTGCAACATTAATGGACATATTGATCGTTTATTTCGATTAGTTGGCACGTTCTTTATCTATTTCCAAGTATTTTGATTTTGTTGAAATACATACTGATCATCGAATTAATGACGATTATCGATTAAATGTTATCTCTTTTTATAAGCCATTGTTTTTCTCACAACTTTTTTGCTCCGCAATACGAAGTACTATTCCATTAATCGACCAAACAATGTTACGTGTCTGAAAACCAAATGAACAGAACATAAATGCAAAAAAGCTGAAGAACTCAATTCTCGCGCGTGGCTTTTGTTGTTATCTGGTATCGAAGTGCCATCTGTTATCAAAGTATCCGCATACCCGGCGTGAATAGGGTTTAACCCTTAAAGCGCTGGAGCCGAATTTTAAAGGCCTTTGCAAACAGTTTGGATCCAGATGAGACGCCACAGAACGTGGCGTCTCATCTGGATCCAAACTGTTTGCTATTCTGAAAGTATTCTTTGAAAAAAATCGAAGAAAATGCTAATTTTAGAAATTCTGCAGACGACATTTTAGCAGACGACAAATTTCCCAGCATGCAAAGGTTTAATGCATGTGCGAAAAATGTCGTCCAAGATTAGCTTAAGCAGTCCGCCTGAACTAGAATTTTGCTAAGAAGACACTTTCTCTTAACGAAAAATATCACAAAAGCGGAAAGTATCGTCCCTGATTAGCCTATGTGGACTGCACAGGCTAATCTGGGACGACATTTTACGCACATGCCTTAAACCCCCTTTTTATAGAGCACGGCCCATATATGATACGTTGTGTCGTGACAAGAACCGCGCGGCTATGTTTATTGTCAATGTCAATATTTGTGTCAAATAACATACGACTGCACTATGTTAAATGTCACAAGACTGCACTTTGATGTCAAAATAGCGATTTTCAGCTTCATATGTGATCATTCATTGAAGGACTTTTTAATAACCTGGACCATATGTTTATCTGCATGAGACGGTCTTTCTCACGCAAAATCGTGTTAATGCATAGGTCAATTTGGGGGGTCAAACATAAAATACAGCACTTCATTGTCAAGTCAAAAGGTTTCTGCTCTATCACTTGACCGCGAATAAAAGATTTAAAAAAATCGGAACAAATGTTCACCTATAGGATACGGTGTGTCAGGCGCAAAACCGCGCATCTTAAATCTGAAAGGTCAAAGGTTTAAATATATGACT
The DNA here is from genome assembly GCF_020536995.1 of Dreissena polymorpha. Classification (NCBI taxonomy): domain Eukaryota; kingdom Metazoa; phylum Mollusca; class Bivalvia; order Myida; family Dreissenidae; genus Dreissena; species Dreissena polymorpha. The sequence goes on from NC_068358.1 coordinate 130,517,144, forward strand.
AAATTGTCAGAAAAGGTATTATGCGCTGTCAAACAGGATCTTGCAACAAGCGATTTAAAACTTAGGTTGAACGTTATTGTTGATCTGTAGAAGTCGGTTTGTCACACAAAATTATCGCGTGGCTATCTTCAGTGCCCATGTTGTTTCGGTAAAAAGTGAAAATCTTGTCAAAATAGGGCTATACCATGACCACTTATTGCTGATTTGGCAATTGTGTTTACCAGTGTGAGTCGGTTTAATACACAATAAAACCAAATTGTTACCTTCAATTTCCATTTTTGTGTTTTAAAAACGATGATGTTATATTCATAAATCGATTTAAAAAAAAAAGGAATATAGTTGACACTTTTTCATGATATCATTTCATCGTTCCTCAAAACGTTATAAGTCTGTTGCTCTGGTCTCCTTTCTACCATTGAGTAATTAAATGGTAATTAAATTGAATGCGTTTAAATTCCCTTTTATTATTGTTTAATTTGAGTTGCAATGCTTTAAGGTTAAATCTTATTTACAATTATATGTATCATGAATATTACTGCGCCAAGTGTGAGATAGGTTGAGCGCTCTTAAACCGGTTTAACCCCTCAATGCTTTGCATTGACCGTTCCAAGGCGATGACCCCAGCTTTATTCCTGTATGTGTGTATGTTGTTTTGTATTTTGCTGTTTCGTACTGTTTTGGAAATTGGTCACTTGCCTTAAATTAAGGACCAACTAATTGTTTATAATGAAAATGCAAAACTGCTCCAGCAGCTGGAGTTTCACTTCTTTATTTTCTGAAATTGACCGCTCTACAACTTTTCCATGAAATGAATCTTTAAAGGAACATAAAAACCTGTAAAAATGTACGAGTCGTTTTAAATGCAGTGTATCCACGGTACTACCTTACAGGCCATACTTTTGACCAACGTCACAATTCAGAGCTGATTGTCAAGGCCTTAAGTATTTGTTTAAGCTGTATTTGATATTATTAACATTGTCACGGATAATTCTTCTTATGCTATTCATAATTATTTTATTTGATAAATGTTTCATTTGGTTGCACTTTTGACACATTGTGTTAGATCAGCATATTATTTTTTCTCTAAATAATTGTATAGTTAGAAAATAAATTTGACTCATAAATGCACGCTTTTTATCTTATTGAAATTGAAAAATAATCAGCTAAAAAGGCAGAGCAAACATATTCAGTAATGCCTATGATCAGAGCAGAATTCATAAATATTAAATAAACACGTTTGCTTAACTTGTCCTTAAACAAATTCATCGATATGATTTGTGATATCTTGTCATGTTCATCAAATTATACGTGGGTCATTAAAAGTTTAAAAGATAACAATTGATTGTCGCTTTATTAGCTATTCAAAATGATTATACATTGTGAATGATAAGAAAACTCTTATATTTATTTTATGATTACAAAAAATATCGATGCAGATATTATTAAATAAATTTCACTCTTCGGAAAAAGCACTTTCCAACCTTTTCTTATGTATAAAAAAGAATCATTAAAAACAATGAAATGCATCTGTGATTATATGTCGATTATCTAATAATATAGTCTATATTTTAAGATCAAATAACATTATAACCGTCACAATGCACTTTAGTGTACGGACGTATACACCCATCGACTTATTGGAAATGCTATATTTGGATTTGCAATGAACATGTTTCCTTTTTGAAAACACCCTATTCGCCATAAATTAAAGCGTTGTTATTCAGCATTTACCTATGAGCGTTTACTATCAAATATGAAAAAAACGCGTGTGTTATTAAAGTAACATATTAAATAACTAATTGTAAATTGTGATCACATCGGAATATAATTAATATTAAAATAAATGCTTCCATATAAATTTGCGCGATAAATATATACACATACGCTAAACCAGTTGTATTTTGTTGCGAAATTTATATTTGAGAATGAATTCTTGACATTTCTTCTAATCTTACCCTGATTGGCAGCAATAGGAACATTTGTGTTGTCCTTGTCTCTTAACCTGAGCCAGGAAGGGACAGCAAAAGCATGCCCCACGAACACTGCACCAAACATCAACATCAACAGCTTCATTGTTATATCCGTATTTAGTTTGCTTTACTTTAGAATGGTTGCTGTTAAAGTAATTGACATACTAAATATGATAACGTTATATCAGTATTCTATCATATCAGTGATGTCACTGATGTAAGTCCATTTGTCAATTTTACGTACTACGTACGTATTAGTAATCTTATAAACACAGTCAAAGTCCTTTCTAGTAAATACATCAGCATCATGATATAAATGATTTAACAATCAATAAAATTATCCGTATTTATAATCTTAGACATATTTAGTATAATCATAGTCATTTATCGCAATTCACGATATTAAGTCAACATCAATTAGGAATTATTTTCTCAATCATTTATCAAGCAATTATTAAAACAAATAGAGTAGGTGAGTCTCAAAACAATCATCATGTATGTAATTTTGCACACGCATGTAAACCAATAATGCAGACAATTCAAAATGTATCAAAGTGCACTTATTGGCAGAGTATTCGTATTTGTAAAAGTAATGGAGAGCTGTTTTTGTGTGCCTTATTTCCCTTAAGGATCTTCCAATATGTTTTCGGGGGTTTCTCATTAACTGCACGTAATATAGAATTAATTTTGCTTCATGGTATTGATTTCTTGCTGAGTGACATTCGGGACGAAGCCATGATTTATTGTTAAGGAAATAGTTTGTATCATTTGCTTTTTCATTTGGGATGTTTCTGAGGTGGCGTTACCAAAGACGAGTTGCACTTCGTGTGTGATAAAGCCCTATGTTGGCCATGACTGGGTTATACATTTAGGCCCAGATATTGCCCCTTTATTTGGTGTTTCTTATTGTTGATTATAAGTTCGCCATTTTGATCTTGTTTCCAGGGAGGGTGGCTAATAATTTTTGTTTCAACTGATTTATGATTTGCTTTGACATAGTATAATAGAGTTACTCGATGCTAGTACATTGCGACCATCTGAGAATAAATGAGTAAATATAAAATCAAAGTCCGTGATAAAATTGTAGCTTACGACTGTTTCCCACACACACTCAATGAAGTATTTGTCCCTGGATGTAAACGCGCTAGTTGTATCATCTTTACGGGTATTGTCACGTTTTGGTTAATTGAAAAAAGGAAAACCATTGTTTCAGATTTGCAAATGTTCGCAGATGTTAATATATTTTCGAGGACTCAGTAATACTGGACATTTACTATGCTCGAAAATGTACATTACATGCATCGCTTGACGATTAAAAAATCTTAAAGCGAGTATGCACGATTTTATATGTGTCAAATTATAATATATTGATAAAAATATGTTACAATAACACAAAATAGGCAATCATATTATACATTGAAGACGAATTTCATAAAATGAGGCAAAGACAAGTTAGCGCCACAAGCCGATTATGACGAAGATATTTCGTACATATTTTCCAACAATAACCGAAGCATTCGTCTTTTTATTGAGTGAGTGTTCGTGTGTCGTATGAATAGATATCGTTGCAGGAAATTAAAATGATCCGTAAAACTAAATTTAGATTCACATCGTACATGCTGGCGAATTCGACTGTACAGAAATGTTCGATTTCAGAATTAAATATCTGGCTTACTTTGCTTTTTTCGACACATGTTTTTTTTTTAACTTTTATTTTAATTTATATTGAAATATATGTATAATATGTTTTTTTAAACATTTTATATACATTCATAAATATTTGATAAAATCGTGCATATTCGCTTTAAAATTAATAAGCGTTGCAAACGTTAAACGATCTAATAATTTTTGAGAGTTATGTTGTTATCGTTATATTTTGTGACATTAGGAGGATTGCTTCTATAAAGTATAAAGTACACCACTTACAATGTGAGCACTGATGACCGAGTACACCACTAACAATGTGAGCACTGATGGCCGAGTACACCACTAACAATGTGAGCACTGATGACCGAGTACACCACTTACAATGTGAGCACTGATGACCGAGTACACCACTAACAATGTGAGCACTGATGACCGAGTACACCACTAACAATGTGAGCACTGATGACCGAGTACACCACTAACAATGTGAGCACTGATGACCGAGTACACCACTAACAATGTGAGCACTGATGGCCGAGTACACCACTTACAATGTGAGCACTGATGACCGAGTACACCACTAACAATGTGAGCACTGATGGCCGAGTACACCACTAACAATGTGAGCACTGATGACCGAGTACACCACTAACAATGTGAGCACTGATGACCGAGTACACCACTAACAATGTGAGCACTGATGACCGAGTACACCACTAACAATGTGAGCACTGATGACCGAGTACACCACTAACAATGTGAGCACTGATGACCGAGTACACCACTAACAATGTGAGCACTGATGACCGAGTACACCACTAACAATGTGAGCACTGATGACCGAGTACACCACTAACAATGTGAGCACTGATGACCGAGTACACCACTTACAATGTGAGCACTGATGGCCGAGTACACCACTTACAATGTGAGCACTGATGACCGAGTACACCACTTACAATGTGAGCACTGATGACCGAGTACACCACTTACAATGTGAGCACTGATGGCCGAGTACACCACTTACAATGTGAGCACTGATGACCGAGTACACCACTTACAATGTGAGCACTGATGGCCGAGTGGTTTAAGTGCTTGTTGTTTACTCAAAGAGCCAATGGTTCGAGTCCTTCTTAACCCATTTATGCCCAGTGGACTCTCCCATCCTTCTAAATTGGATCAATTTATTTTCAAAATTAGGGATGTCTAGTATATTAATTTCTATATTTAGAACAATTCTTACAGAAATTCCTTTAAGCAAACAGCATAGACCCAGATGAGACGCCGCATGATGCGGCGTCACATCTGGGTTTACGCTGTTTGCAATGTCCTTTTTTCAGGACGCTAGGCATGAATAGGTTAAATTACTTCTTGTTTCTTTAATTGTATTCTTGTTTTTTTTAAAGGTCTTGTCCCTGAGGCCTAGTGAGCCCATCCCGGGTTAGGTGTGTTTTGGGTCCCGATTTGTCCCTTACCAATGTCGTCGGTTGCGGCCGCATTGAAACAAGATGATGGGCTGTTTCCAGCAGGCCCTTCCATTTTAGGTGCATGTGGGCGAAGATTGTATCTTCTTATTTCAGGCAGCCTATGGCGATTGATAATTTCGCGGCGTTTTTCGCTCATTTTAAGTGGTGCAGTGCGCTGGCTACGGTCGTGCAATACGACTTTGCTTGAATTGTTTGAGTTCGCACGAAGAACTCGTGACATTTCCGGTTGTGTTTATTTTGTGAATATATTGCTAGCATGGACACGCTGTGTGTTTGTAAACAAACGTTTTTTTTGTTTCACATCTACCTTTCATGATGAAATCTCATTTTAAGAAGGCATCGGCGGCAACGGTTATCGTGGATAATTTTTGCTGGGTAAACAATGCTTACGTAGCTGTGATGTTCTTGGCGTAAACTTTAATACCGTGGACATAGTTGCTTTCGTGCGTTTACAATCTCGCGTTGATAGTCTCTTTGCATATGAAAGTGTGTCCAGCGGAGATTTCTTTCATTTGAGTGGATTTTCTCAGTGTCACGGAAGTCTAAACAATATATAATGATCAGTGCCGTACCGGAATCTAATAGATAGATAAGAGCCCTCTGGGTTGTTTCCACCGTTAACGTCATTAAGTTACAATTAGTTTCTCATGCACTTAAGATGTCAGCAGTTATTTGCAAACTTTTGTCGGTAACAAGTTGTAGCTACATTAGCGTTTTCCGGCTTAATTACTGAAGATATTGGATCGTGAGGGTTTACACAAAGCAATCATGCCCGCCGACTTTAGTTACAAGAGTGTAGTACATATGAATCTTTAAATCACATGAACATGATTGAGCTATAGGGTTACACTCTGTTCTAACATAACTGCAACTAGAGATTTTTAGAGTTATGATTAATAAGCTCCTTAATATTATGAATTAAGTTGTTATATTGAAAACAGTGACCGTTACGTGCTGTCAGTTTTGATACCAGGAGGATGATTTGAAACTTTTTGAAAAGGATTAAAATAAAATATAATATACCAAATGTGAAACATGTCTATATAAAATTTCTGGACCACTAGATGTATCCAGTTTAACCCCATGATCACGATTGTATAACGATGGTCGGGTTTCAATGTTACATATGACATATTTGGACACGTGCTTTCAGATATGCTCAAAATGACGTTATATTCATGTATATACGTGGCATTGTCACACTTCGAAGCTTCTCCTTCAAATGTATCGAAGTCTAATGGTATCATTTCAAGATTATAATACCTACGAAGATCGTAATTTAAACAAATATCAACACGTCAGACAAATACAAAGTAAGTTTTCTTGATATATGAAACGGCACATCGGATTCGCTTGATATTATTATGGTCTTAGTGCACAGTGGACGTGTTTTTTGTGCTCTTAAATAAATGGAATCTACTTGAAATATAATATAGCTACATTCCTGATAATCAAGAGAGTAACGGATATATCGTTTAGTAATAAGATATAACAAAAAGTACATTTGTAGTGTTAAAGGTGACTGAGATATTTATTATTTAACACTATTTTTTTCTATTTTCGCGATGTAAATCTCAATAGGACAGTCGGGATACATTTCTCGTGAACTCTTGTCAGAACATAATAATGCGTGATTGTGACAATAACTACTAAATCGGATTACATCTATTCAGGATTTGAGTAACATTCGGTCAAATATCTCGTGCGATATCGCTGTGGATAAGCAGCTTACAACCAATACGTTGAATGTGAACAATTATATACTGGCCATGTACGGTGTACGTTGATATAACCAGAAAAAAGAGGACCAAACAAGAAGCGTCTCCGGACAGTGTGAGTGGACAACCCGACAAGCAACACAAAATGGCATCAAATACGTCCTCCCCAACAACACCAGCATCACATGATAAATCTCCTGGAGCGGGCCCTTTCATGCCTCCACATTTACAATTCCTCGCAACCCATTTGTTACCGCCACATTACCTAAGCCCACCACCTGCTACGCCCCTGAGTGGCGGATCTACATACTCACCTGCTACGCCCCTGAGTGGCGGATCTACATACTCACCGGTGGGTAACCAGCAGAATCAGGTACCAATCCAAATTGACGCTAACATGATCAATGTTATACTTGGCTCATTACATTCAATAGAAGAAGGACAACGAAGCATTCAAATAAAACTAAATAAACTCGATAAAATTGAAATTGATGTTCAAGCCATATCCTGTAAAGTAACACAAGTGGAATCGAAAGTGGTAGCACTCGAAACAAAACTTAACTCTACCGAAAGAAAAATATCTGAACTTGAAGAAAGCAAATCATTTGAAAGTGAAGTGTTCGATGATGTCCGCGCTAATCACCAAGAATTACTTCACAGCATAAAAACACCGAAGAGTGAAAATTCACAGCTGTCCGAAAATCTGTTAGACCTGCAAGCGCGATCTATGCGCGACAATTTGCTCTTTTTTAATTTTGAAGAGGAGAAGTCATTTGAATCAAGAAAATCTGAAAACTGTATAAGCAAAATACATCAATTCTGTGATCAACAGTTGCACATAGACGACCCAGTAAACAAAATTAAAATCGATCGCGCACATCGGGTCGGTCATTTCGAGCAAGGTAAAACACGACCAATAGTGGTTAAACTTGAAATCAAAAATAAAACACATGAACTTCTTCCTGCAAGCAACTTCCGTGTAAGTGACCAATTTCCGAAGGCTATACAAGAGCGCCGACGAAAACTCGTGCCATACCTAATACAAGCCCGGAAGGACGGCAAACAGGCGTCGCTTTCATACGACACGCTTTACATCGATCGTGTTAAGTACACACATGATCACCCACCGCCCGGGCCTGTACCGGAAATGCCACACCAAGGACCGCGGAGCAACCTTCGTCGCGACACAGGAAGTCACGGCAATACCCATACACGTACTAATTAGGAAATCGACCAGAAGCAGCTACGTGTTTGTGCATGGAATGTTCAGGGTCTTTTATCGAAATTAAATGACAGTGACTTTCTAAATTTTATTAATACATATGACATTCTTATTCTCACGGAAACTTGGAATTCTAGTTTAGCAAACATCCATATTGATAATTTTAATTGTTTTTCATGCCCCCGTCCAAAATGTAACAAAAAAGCAAGGCGAGAAAGTGGCGGTGTTATCGTATATTTTAAGAAACAATACTCTAATGCAATAGAACTAGTTAAACTTAACACTAACGGTATACTATGGTTCAAAATGAAAAAACAATCATTATGTTTAGAAAATGACATTTTTGTATGTGCATGCTATATTCCACCATGTGAATCACGTGTTTATTGCAATGTAAACTCGCCAATATTTGAATTTGATTTTTTTGAGCAGATAGCGTCTGATGTACTTGTATATAGTCAGCAAGGTGATATTATGTTAATTGGTGATCTAAATTCTAGAGTGGGCGAGCGGCCGGACATAATTGAAAACATCAATCTTGACCGTTATGTTTACATGCCTATTTATGATGTTCCGCTTGAAAAACTACCGGCTCGCTCGTCGTTTGACAATCATGTTAATCAATTTGGAAATAAGTTGTTGTCACTTTGTAAAGAAAATAGCTTATTAATTGTAAATGGTAGGTTAGAACCGGGTCATTTTACATGTTTCAACTGTGCCAGAAGTTCATCAGGAGCCAGTGTTGTAGATTATGTAATAGTTAATTTTAATCTTTTGTCATATATCTCTAATTTTAAAGTGAATGACCTAACTGAATTTTCAGACCACTGCCCAATTGATTTTAATTTTACATGTAGGTACATAGAACCGATTGCTACTAATGTGGTAATTAATAAGTTATCTTGGGAGGATGGTAAATCCGCAGATTTAAATACCCTGTTGAATAGTAAAGCACATATTTTTGCAAATATTACTAATAACATAATACTTGAAAATGAAAATTTAAACACGTGTATAAATCAGCTATCTGAACTTATATATGATATCTCATTTCAGATTCATGGACGTACTTTTAATTTAGATAGTACAAAATCACGAAGTATTCGTAAATCTCTATGGTTCGACCAAAATTGCAAAATGCACAAAGCAGCGTTCTACGACTGTAAGCGCATGTATAAACAAGATCCATCAATTGCGAACAAAATGTCATTTTTACAAGCCAGATCGACATATTGTCAAACTAAACGTATTGCTAAAAATAAATTTTACAGCAAAGAAAGTAAAACATTGTCAATTTTAAGTAAATCTAACCCAAAGAAATTCTGGAAATACATAAATAAATATAAGCTTAAAAAATCTTCTGGAACTAATGACGTAAATATTGAAGATTTAATTCACCACTTTAAAAACTTATCTAATACACCGAATGACAACTCGTTCAGTGGTGATGACAATTCATCAAGACATGATACACTTCATATTGAGGAATTAGATCGCCCATTTACCGTTATAGAAATACAAAAAACAATATCAAAGCTCAAACGACATAAATCCGCTGACATGTCTAACAATGTTGCAGACTTTTTTATCGACTGTAATGAGTTTATTTCTCCTTATTTAGTAAAAATTTTTAATTACATATTTGAGAAAGGTGTTTATCCTGAATCTTGGTGTAAGGGCGCCATTGTCCCTATTTTCAAAAAGGGAGACAAAAATGTTGCATCTAATTATCGTGGTATTACATTAGTAAATATTATAGCTAAGACGTTTTCACTTACATTGCGTAATCGAATTAATTCTTGGTGCGATAATAACAATATGTTTAACACATCTCAATTCGGGTTTAGAGATAATCGTGGCACGATTGATTGTATTTTTATCTTGCACACTATAATCCAGAACATTATTAATAGTAAATCAAAACTCTATTGCGTTTTTATTGATTATGAAAAAGCATTTGATACTGTTATACATGAAGCTTTGTGGGTCAAATTAGTACAAACAGGAATAAGCTGTAAAATGTTAAAAATGATCAAGTCTATATATCAGAATGTAAAATCATGTGTTAAAAACCATAAAGATATGTCTTATTCTGAGCTATTTGATGTTACGTTAGGAGTAAAACAGGGTGAACCATTATCACCTTTATTATTTATTTTATTCATTAATGATATAAATGATTGTATTAATATTAATAATTTAACCGAAAAAGATATTCGTTTATTATCTATTTATATGTTATTATTTGCTGATGATATTGCATTATTTACTACAAATCAAGAAAGTCTACAATTACAATTAAATTCTATTTATCAATACTCCTGTAAATGGGGATTAAAAATAAATGTAAACAAAACTAAAATTTGCATATTTGAAAAAAGGAAAAGTACATGTTTGTATAGTTGGACTATTAATCAACAGGCTCTCGAAATTGTTGATGAATTCTGCTACTTGGGCCTTAAACTTCACTACACTGGTAATATATCTAAAGCTATTAAGGCAAATAATGAACAAGCCTTAAAAGCTTACAATCATTTATTGTCAATTTTTAGTAAAGTGAAGCTTAGCACTAAAACAAAACTCTCTCTATTTGACTCCCTAGTTGTTCCAATTATTCTGTATGGATCTGAAATATGGGGAATTTACAACATTAAAGAAGTAGATAAACTTAATTTCAAATTTTGTAAAACTATTCTTGGTGTACGCTCACAGACTTCTAATGCTGCTGTTTTGGGTGAATTAGGCAGATTTCCTCTTTCTATAATATGTAAACAACGTGCACTCAGTTATTGGATTAAAATTAAGCAAAACCCGAACTCTTTGATGCATACGGTTTATAACGAACAATGTAATATTTACAATGAGAATAATAATAATAACACAAATATGTGGTGTGCATTTGTAAAACAACAATTAGATCAACTAGGGCATGGTATATTTTACAATAACTTAAATGACAACTGTAATTATTCTTATGAAATTAATCAAAGAATAAAAGATCAGTTTATACAAAATTGGCATGATACAATTAATAGCCAACCGAAATTAGAATACTATAAAATGTTTAAGACTGAATTCGCTTATGAAAAATATTTAGATTGCATTAATAATAGAAATAATAAACAACAGTTATCCAGATTTAGACTTAGCGCCCATAAATTAGAAATAGAGACTGGTAGATATAATAACATACCCAGAGTTGAACGTAAGTGTAAACTATGTAACGCAAACACTGTTGAATCGGAATATCACTTCTTTCTTACTTGCTCCATCTATAAAGATCTACGAACAAAATATTGTATTCGTTCTAACTGGCCAAACTTAGTCAAATTTAAAAATATACTATCTTGTCAAAATACTACAGTAATTAACAATGTTGCAAGATTCATTACTGAGGCAATGAAACTCCGTGATGAAAAATTAGAAGTATTTGCTGCTTCTTAAATTAAAGGTGTACGGAATCGTTAATATATTGTTTATTTACTACTTGTTACTTCTTACATAAAATACATTTACTTTTGTAAATGATGTTTGAACACTTTACATAGTTATCTATGTGTACAATTATGTATGTTCTTTGTATTGTACTGATGTACTTCGACCATAATTTGTTAACTTGAATATGTAAATGGTCAAAGGCATTTTGCCGATGTTCCAATAAAAACTTGAAAAACTTGATATCTTAAATCGCTTGTCTCAAAATTGGAACACAAATACAAAATGATGATATAACATACTAAATTATCGGATAACACAATTTTTGTATCTGCTTACAAAGTGATACAAAGTTGACACCTACTTTATCTCAATTGTTTATGGACGCTTATTGTTGATACAATAAGATAGAGGACTTGAAATAATGCGATAACCGCTTATTCAGAACAAACAAATATAAGTATTATAAATACTGTTATATAAATAATTACAAACCTACTTGGGGTAGCTGAAGCAAACTCTTATCAAAATGTTAAATATACATGTAGTATACAGTGACACTCCGATGTCCGAGCTATGAGCTATTTGACCATGTGATCTCATTGTTTTCATATTTGCGGTTATCGTTGAACCGATTATATGTATCAGTTAACAAGCATTCATGTGATTGGTGTCATTTTGAGCATATAAATGAACGGTCGTCAAACTTTTCATTTATAACGTATCCATTTAAAGCTTCATCGAAGGTAGATAGAAACTAATATAAAATTATATTTACACAATGAAAGTTACCGCACTTATTATCGTATGTTGTTCTCTGGGAGCCAATGCATGGAGTTTTTGGAGAAGCCCCTGGGTAAAGCCGCGTGAAGGTATGGTTCACTGAAGATTATACATTAGGTCTAACATTTTATTATATGTTAAGATATTTTGATTTAGCATTCAATAAACTTTTTCGATTATTGTTTCTTTGTTGAAGAATGTTGTATGTGATGGTTTTATTCATTTTGGACTATGGTTTGATTCTGGCTTGTCGAAATTCAGATGTTCTTGGTCTATTTTTGTTTGAAGTATTATTTAAACAATATTGGAGCCTATGGTAAGATGCGATGCCGCTATAAAAAATTTATGTTTTACTCTTTAACAAAAAAATCCCCATAATTTAAAATGTTAGCAAAACAGCTCCCCTTATAATGTTTATGGATGTCCATTAATTCTTTATTTATTCATAACATAAGAACATATCTTGAGTGACAGCAATGTGCTTCGACTTTCACATTTTTAACCCCCCTCTCATGTTCCACTAGATTTGTTCCTCTTCAAAATGTGTGCAAATCGTTTGAAATATAATATATAGTTAATACTAATGTTCAATTGCAAATGAAATGCAAAAGAGTGATGTAAAACCTCATTTACGGTATTTTCTAGAATAATTAACCCATTTATGCCTAGCGTCTTGAAAAAAGGCCATGGAAAACAGCACGATGCGGCGTCTGATCGGGGTCTGCGCTGTTTGCTTATAGGAATTTCTGTAAGAAACATTCTAAATATAGAAATAAATATACTAGTCATCCCTAATTTTGGAAATAAATTGAGACAATTAAGAAGGATGGGAGAGTCAACTAGGCATACATAGGTTAGATAATTATATTTATAATATCACCAGCATGTTTTATATTGTACCTTTTTCCTTTTGAGCCGCAACATGCACTTTCGTTCATAGGTCTTTCCCAATATTATCATTTGATTTGTATACTGTTGTAGGGGTGACTGATGAATGCCTTCAGATGGCAGCACGTGGGGACTGCGGGTTCTATCAGTGTCTCGAAAGGAGATTTCAGTGTGGGAGCGATGGCTATGCACTCAAGATTGGCTCCCATTTCTGTAACAAGAGTGACGAAATACACAGTCGCTTCACAGCTCAAGCAAGTATCATGCCATTGATGAATGTTACTGTTTTTTTTGTTTTAATTTACAGTTCTATTTCAAGTTAAATATATGAGTCGCGTTCTGAGAAAACTTGGCATAATGCATGTGCTTGAAGTGTTGTCCCAGATAAGCCTGTGCAGTCCGCACAGGCTAATCGGGACGACACTTTCCGCCTAATTTTTTTTTTTTGCTAAAAAGAGACTTCATTTCAACGAAAAATGTCATAAAAGCGGAAAGTGTCGTCTCTGATTAGCCTGTGCGGATTGCACAGGCTAATCTGGGACGACGCTTTTCGCACATGCATTATGCCCAGTTTTCTCAGAACGCCACTCATATTTGCTTCTGATGAATTGCATGTGTGTTCATGTCTTTTTAACATTATACGCATTCAACTTGTAATGGACATGAAATGAACATAGTCACATTATTGAAATTTGAGTACGTCAGACATAACCATTTTAGTCTAGCAGTAGAAAACTGCATGCGTGCTCAAGTTATTAATGGCGTGTCGCACATGTGCGGGCATGGCAATTTAATGATGGTTTACATAAAATTTAATAAAAATGCATAAGGCAGATATGTTCGTGTTAAATTCTACATCATTTGAGAGTTTCGACAGAAAAAGGCATATGGTGACATAATCATAAAATTTAGCCTAAACAAATGAGTGCATACATTCAACATTTATTTGGTTAAATTTTAGTTTTTAATTACAAACGAAAGATTCATTATGAATGACATTTGATGTCAGTATTCGCTTGCATGTGAATACATGTTATAAACTATGGATCACTTAATGTGTTAGGAATAATTAAAATAAAGTTAATATCCTACCAAATTTTAATCAACTTCAAATGTCGTATAAAACTTAAGGATGGCTTAAGAGAATACATAACCCTATGAAATTAAGTTTAACCGGACTGTAAATTTGAAATTTTTATGAACTTAAATATAATGTTAGTAATCTTATTTCAACAGAAACAGCAACTCAATGATTATTTTAAACTACGCATTTACCTAAAATGTGTACTAAATCAGAAAATGTATCATTACACGTCGCATTTTAGGGTCAACGATACATGGAAGGTTCTAAAGCATGCATCACAAATGCCTTACTCCCAGTTTACAAACAAAATTCAATAAGATGTGATGACGTTATGAGCGAAGGAGCCAGGGCAATGCGCACGTGCAGTTATGAGGATTTCGCGGGAATGGACGCGTGCACCTTTATTCGAGGCAACATGGACGCCTACAACGATATGCTGGGAACAGAAGAGATTTCTAGACTTATAAGCATGGGTAGCCCCAGGTACGTGTGTGACAGCGGCACGAATATAAGGAAAGATATACTAATTAGCATACGAATAAAAAAATAAAAAAGATCTTATATATTATCAAGTTCTTTTAGTCATTTTGTGTCCAGTTTTAAACATCTTTCGAAAACTTCATATTTGTGTTGCAGAATGATGGATTTCATATGAAGATATGTAATGACATTCACCATATTGTCATGTTGACAGTCACGATATTTATCGTACTGCAACATTTTTATTCACTTGCTTGAAATTGTTAACTGTTTTACAGACTTTTGGCCAGAATCTTCATAGACGGGGCACGTTGTGGTGCCACGATTGCTACGGAAAGGTTTCAGTCCGTCGCCGGAAGCTTAAACGATTTTATGGGTGGAGTCAGAGATAGCATTACATCATGGTGGTCATAAACTTTTGTTTTCTAGATGGAAAATCTGATGTTTTATTTTACAATGCTTAATGATGTGTAATATCCACTACTGAAAAAAACAACAGAAAACAAAACGTTCATTTAGTTATTGTGTTTGTTGAATTCGTAATTTAGTTTTTGAAAGTGCAATAATATTTTCTTGTCGGAGTTTTACTTGTTCATCCGATTTTTTTAAGTTTGGATATTGATGGCTCCATTTAAGAAAGTATATTTATAGTAATGTATTATGCGTAATCTATGCACAGAAAATTGCGCAGTAGCTTTATAAAACAACATACGTACAATTTGAAGATGTATTGTCTATTTAAAGGGGCCTTTTCACAGATATTTGCATGATTTGAAGTTTGTCATTAAATGCTTTATATTGATTATTGTAAACATTGGAAATGAAAAGCTCCAGTAACAAATCGAGAATAAAATAAAAAAAATAAAAAAGTAACCATCAACTAGGCTCGAACCAGTGACCCCTCGAGTCCTGGAGTAAAAGTATGTGCCATTTAGACCATTCGGCCATCCGCGCTCACGCAATGTAGAATGTATTTTATACTTTATGCAAGCAATTTTCGTAGTTTCACAAAATATAACGACAACAGCAGAACTTTCCATATTATTCAATCGTTTCGCGTTGCAACGCTTTATAATTTTCAGGTTTTTAAATCGTCAACAGATGCATATATTTGCTTTTTTAGAACATGGTAAATGTTCAGTATTACTGTTTCATCACAAATATCATAACTAAAACGAAATTTTGCGAATCTGAAACAACTTTTTGTAATGGTGTCAATTTACCAAAACGTTCAAAGGCCCCTTTAAACTGTGATTAAAATATAAAACTATTTACGAATCACTAGGACCAAAATGATCCGCTCAAATGACCTTTTTCAATTGCGTTCGAATAGTATATTATTAATTGCAGTTTGGTTTAATGAAAAAAACACCCGTACAGAATATTTACACGTTATTTTTAACCTTTAAAATAATAATTTTCCAAGTAAATTATTTTCACCGTATAAAAATTAAACAACTTGCTGGGCGATTGTGCGCTAACATACTTAATAAATACGTCTCTAAAACGAGCAGTAAAAAATCTAATGATCTTCGGAACGATATCAAAGTTAAACGGTTGGCATAATAGTGAAGACTTTAACAGTAATATGTAAGAAACTTGTCTAAAAAACATGGCAATATTTGTTATCAGACAGTGAGTCATGGCACAGCATCCCATTGGTAATAAAAATACGTGCGCATTAAAAAAAAACAGACCATTATTTTCAACCGCAAAGCCTCACTATAAAACGTGTTTATGTGTTATATCATGTTTTTAATGCAGTACATACTTTCCAATAACCTAAAGAGACCAATATATCAAAACTTTAGACATCGTAATGAAAGAAATATCATTTGAACAAAGCCAGGAATACAAGAGTACTAAGATAAATCCACGACCATTTACATGTGCACACATCTCGAAGAGTATTGCAATATATCCATGAACACAGCGATAGCGTTAATGGCGTCGAATTACTAGTGGCTAGATACAGGGAACATCTAAATGGCTATCAAAAAGTAAAGTTTTTTTTTAAAATGAGTACAATTTAATGAAACAAGAAGTGTTGACATAATGCAAACCATCCTTTATCAATAGGAAAATCATAAATATGCATCATGTGAGCTTGGTATTTCGCGAGCAAGTAAATGGCCGGATGTTAATGTTATTTCTGATTGGCTATGCATTTATTTATGCTCTTGTTTTAGTTTACGCTATCTTTAAATCATTGCTATTTACGAGACTGATCGACATTTCCTTGGAAGCTAAGGTCAAATTAATCTTTTTATTTCATGTTTTGTTTGTTACTATGAATTATACTGTAACGATCGCTTCATTTTCATTTAAGCAGAAAGGAACAATGCGTTGTTGTTGTTGTTAAGTGTTGTTGTTGTTATACTTGTGACTTCGATACATACGCAAAATATTACATGCACGCTGTACGCTGGAGCTTACGTTCTGAGTTTTGTTTATCCTTATTCAAATTATTAAAAAACAATCAAATTATATGCACCATAACTTGCAGATTTATATAAGAAATACTGTAATTTGACCCGTCTCTAGCCGCCAAAAATTGCAAGGTAAGTGTTCACCGTCACAAAGTGTAATTACAGCCCTCAACAAGCTTGTCAGTCTTCTGCAAGAAACAAAACAATTATTTATTCGTGAAAACTATTTTAAGAAACGTTTCCCGTAGATAAATTGAAAAAGTATGCATATCAAAATAACAAACGAAGAGGTTCTCTTTGTTTAAAACACAAAACTGAGTATGCAAAAAGTTAGCAAATAATATTAGTCATACATTAATTGCATTTAGTGGGATAATGGCATACATACGAAACAAGTTTTGGAACTACGATAATTTGACCAAAATCGTGTTCCCATCCACGTGTTAAGGGGATTGTTTACAGTTTTTTCATTTTTTTCAAATGCCGTTATATATGATTGCTTACAAATCTTAATGTTTGTAGTCGTCTCAACTCATTTTAAAGTAAGACAACAAGTTGAAAAAATAACGTTGTCGGCATTCGACCCTATGTCTTCAGAATACGAAAGCGGATTCGCTACCACTGCGCTACGCCAAAAATCATGCACTGTTGTGAAACAATACCTACTATAAACGTTATCTTGCTTTTGCCCATAACAAAATTGTTTAAGGAACGAAATTTATTATATTTTCTTAGAACGCTGTTGAACTTAAAAAGGTCTTAGCAAATATGCTAAAATGGTCTTAGAAGAAAATCTTCAAACAAGTTTCTAAGTGAACAATTGTAAGAATTATTTTCTTTATCTATTTCGTCTGCCAACATCACACATCCGGGTATTTTTACCCCTTGATAAACACGAACCCGACTACAGGACGTGTTTCTGATTTGCTGTAATAAAGTCTATTGGCGAAAGCTCAATACTAAAAAGAGACGAATACTAGTTTGATTCATCCACGATTAATTGCTTTACTATCATATTTGCCATGTGGTATTCTCTCTTGGATTTTGAGTTACCGTAATTTAAATTTTACTTTAAAATGTGGCAGTACGGTCTCGTAACAATAATTAATGCTGTAATTTAAAATTCTGCACTCCAGTACTAATCTCAAACCAATGTTTTAAGTACATGTGTATATACAATTTTCAGAACAGTGGGAGGATTGTGTGGGAGGCTTGATTACCAAATACACTGTACATCTATTTAAAGTTTAGTTGGATGAAGAATGTGAATATTAATTTATTTAACTTGCTTATGAAACTGACAGTTTCTAACACATATTCCAAACATTTCTTAATTCTGCGTTCCAGCGGACCTTCGATCAATTTAGGGATTTATTGATCAACGAATTGATAACATTTTGATTTCGTTATTTGATGCATGCCATAATTAAAGGTGAAACTTCAAATTTGATTTACATTTTTTTTAAATATGAATTTCATCTATTAATACTTACTTATAAAATAAACCAATCGTTCTAAGATACCCAAAAGTACTCTCTTCTGAATATTTAAGGTTCGCTACTGCCATTTTTATTTTTCATATGCAGTTTAAATTAGGGGTTATAAAACGGTTACGCTGAGTCAGTTACATTTATATGAGCATTTGTTTTGCCGTACATCAAAATCGTGATAGTCTCTCAACTGATAGTTGAGACCATTTTGATAAAAACAGTGCTACAACTACATTTAAGAGACGAAATCTGAACAGTTCAGTATTCTTCAGTTCTAGTTCATGAATTGTGCAGATCGCAGAACGTTCTATTGCAATGAAAAATGAAAATATTCAAACATTACACATATGTAATGTTGTCATCTGTCTAAGCTTAACCACAAATGACATTTTATTACCGATGCATTAGGTTTGAGAATTCAATATTAACGACGATATTCACAAAAGGATTTGGTTTAAACAGCCGTTGTTTGACTGAAGATATCCAACAAAAGAATGAGTGGGGATTTTGATCAGAGGGAATTAAACAAGGAATGCATTAACCTGTCTTGTTGAATTGCCACCCATCATGACGACAAAGAGGTCGAACTAAATTCGAATCTTACATTTCTTGTTACATATTTTTGTAACTGTTCTGTATCATATTTTTCTTTGATAAACACAGGCCCGGAACGTTTTTTTTGCGTTGTTTAATACTAGTTTTAAAATAGTTGTTTTGTCCCATACAAGTCAGCGTGTATCATGCAAATATGTTGAATAAAGCACATTCTTTCATACCTAATGATAAAATATGACATTTCTGCAGTTAAATAACAGCAGTAAAAATAAACAAATTGTTATTTTGACCGGTGAAAATAACAAAATTTCGGAACCACTTTTTCTATTTTTGGATTATTATATCATGATTTACTTCAAGATTTATTGATATTTGTTTATGATCACGAGTGAATTAAAAACGATATTCCATCGAATCCAACATATTTTCTTTCTATTTTATTATTTTTCACTGTTTTTTTTTTACATTGTAAAAGTGTTTAACCGGGGAATTTCGCTGTTATAGTGACGTCATTTTGTGCTTTGAAATGTATTGAGGCACACCACTGGAGAAAGGTTAACTTTTCAGCGAAAAGGAAACAGCTTAATGATTATCTTGAATAAGGGGAGAAAAAGAAACAGAAAATGTGTTTATATCAGTGTAAGATCGTTTGTTATTTCACTCGTGGTCATAGAAAAAAATATTTTCTATGATCACTCGTGAAATAACAAACGATCTTACACTGACATGAACAAATATTCTCTATTTATTTCAAAGCAAAGCGTTTATTCGGTGAAGTTTAGAGTATATGTTGACAACCAATGAGGACCATTACTTCCTTATATGTGTCGTCTGCCGTCTAGAAATGCGTATCAGATGATTTTGGTTTTTGAATGGACGAAATAAGACCTACTTGTTTGAGCTTTTCATCTTCTTTAATGAAAAGAAATGCACCCATCGAGACATATGTATCTGTCACTATTGATTTAATTTGACGCTCTTGTTTCGAATTGGATTTTCTATAATTGGATGTCTTATCAACGCTCACACAATATCGTTATTTTTTTCTTAATTATATATATCCCATTTGTGACCCTTTTTATACCAAGGTACAAAAACCCTATTGTTGTTTTTCGCACATCATCATTATTGAGGATTTTTATGCAAATGCCGATCAATATTGTTATATATATATAATGGTTTTTCCCATTACAATAGCATTATAAAAACATACTATTGTTGTTCATCTACTTTAACAGAAACTTTAAGCAAAAACATTAAAGAACGAATATACTTATGTTATCGCAATTTAAGCAACCGCTATTCCAATTCTGATAACTAATGTTATTAATATGCAAGTATGTAATTGCTTTGAGTTGGAACAATTGGAAATAAACTATACGAAGATACAGCCCACATGCATGGTTTACGTTGATATGGTGTCACGAAATACATTATTCCCCATTTAGATGTCTGTAGCGCTATCGAAATCTAAAACAATGTGTGGGCCCATAGACAATTAGGAAATCACATTTACTGTTGCATGATATCTTTCTGGAAAAACAAATAAATTGCTGCCTGTACATGTCGTTTTATTGTAAGAAGTAATGGTTAATTCAAATTGACATGGAAATCAAATTTGAGACAATATTACAAATTTTCTTAATGATTCGTATACAAAACAATTTTTACGAATTTTTTTTTTCGTTTTAGTGAAGTGTCATTTTTTCAGACGATTTAGAAAATACTGGTGTAACACGGTTATGAAGTTTGTAGTTAATAATTATGTTTCGATTTTCTCAGAATTTTAATTACATGCTTGAGGTAAGAATTTACCGGATGATGAGTAAGTAGTGTATGAATATGTGATAAAAATGAGGTATTAAATACAAACGAAAGACAATGTTATTGACGATGACATTCCTAAGATAATTAAGTAGTTTTTCATTTAATTGAGCACATGTTATTGTTAAATATTAATCTCATACCAACTGCAACCAATGCTATGCACATGACATAATAATTCTTATAACACGGGAGTACTGCTCTAATTGCTATGTATTGCTAAGGCTACACAATTTATAGAAATGCAACAGTAACCATTTTAGCTCACGATAAGCCCGATGTTATTGCTCGGAATATACATTTATCTGACATAGTTGATAGAAGAAAAACACTCTGACATACGGCTTTAATGTGATGTGAAACATATCAACACAACACAGAAGCTGTCGTGTACTATATAAGGCCCGCTCTTTGAAATCCGAACTTAATGCATGTGCGTAAAATGTCGCCCTAGATTAGCTCGTGGATCCGAACTTGCTTATTAGGGACGACACTTTACGCTTGTATGAAACTTTTTATTAATCAGATTTCTCTGCTAAATAAAAACCAAGTTTTGGCGAAAAGGGTCGTCCCATATTAGCCTTTGCGTACCGCAAATGTTTATTAAGGATACCACTTTACGCTAGTGCGTTTAGCCTGCTTTTCCAAGAATGAGACTCATACATTGTGTATAACATCACATAATGGAAGCTATACTTTGTGTATAACATCACTTTCATGGAAGCTATACATTATGTATACCATTAAACTCATAGAAGCGATAGGTAATAAATCATAGCCACATCTAAATGGTCATGAAATCCGATGCTTAAGTATATTTGAGAAATTACAAAACATTCAGTTAATATTTGCTTTTTATTTTGCATAATACAAATGCTAATGTATATTCTAAAAACGATATATGTATCACTGTGATTTGTAAAAAATCGTAAATATTGAATTAATTAATTGAATTTATTTAGTTTCTAATTACTTCACAAGGTAATTGTAGCAGGCGTTACGCTCACACAATATATTGTCCCATCATAGTTGTTTAAAAAAAAAATTACTTGTTTTATATTGTTGATTCAACTAATACTTACACGTTTGTTGTTTGTTAAAATTGCAGACAAGTGTTTATTGATTAGTACACGGACACTCTTGTTCACTTCAATGGCATTTGACAGAAAGGAAGATTTTCTATGCGAACGGATGACATGAATTCATTTCCTTTTCAATAAATAATTCGTCTTTGATAGATTGCAAATACAAGTATAACCTTTAAATAAGGACACGTGTTTTTCTTATAAATGAAGATCATCACTAAAGTGACTGGGGATTTCTTTGTAAATCTATATGCAACAATCTTCTCTAAGCCCATGGCATTTTCAAAAATTTAATAACTGGTCTTTAAAGTGCATGTTATTTTTCTGCCACAATCTTCTCTAAGCCCTTGGTATTTTCAAAAATTGAATAACTGGTCTTGAAAGTGCACGATGTTATTCTGCCATTGCAAGTTAACTGGCTTGTATAGCGTTAGATATGTGGTACTTCAGATTTATACATTAGATGTGAACTTTATAGAGTTAATTTCCAAACTCATGGAGACAGAAATGGATTTGTCTATGCGAATATTTACAATTAATGTAATTTAAATTATATATTTTATATATACAATATGCGTACTCTATGTGAATGACATCATTTTATATTCTCGTCTGAAGTGTGTTATTGTTCTATTCATCAAAAGACCGTGCATAGTTCATATTAAAATACCGAAAACATCAAAACCTAAAATTGTATTCTACATATATCATTCACACATATCGTCTGTATAGGTACTTAAACCATTATATTAAATTGCATGTCTTTATTCCTTCACTGGTTGCAATCAAACGAAAATATCGCCTCCTTGGTGCAAAAAGTTACCAGGCGAATCTATAGTGAATGTGTCACGTAAACATGAGTTGCACTCTTTCCGTGGAGATCAAATGAAGTGGTAATGGTGTTTTAAAGCTGACTTGTTTCTTATTGCTTGTCAGACGACACATGGTTTTGAAACCAATCAGACATGTTGAAGGCAACGACGGTTGAAGAAGAGCTTCTTGAAGTTAACAAGTGTCAGTTCCAGGATGACAGCTTGTTTACATTCCATCAAGCGACACATGTGTTGAATACGTATGACGATATTGTAGATTTTTCCCATATGCGATTGCCTTTTGTGTTTAGTTGTGTTTTGAACTCATCCGAATTATCATTGGACCAATGTTCAGAACATGAGAACTAAGCTATCAAAGCAGGATACTAATTGATTCGCTTGTATTGATTCAGGTTTAAAGGACTGTCAAAACCGGTTTAATATTGATAAGGGGGAAATGTTGTCTTGTATGTGTCCGCAAGTTTCGCTATTGTAATTGTCGGTAATACATATTCGCATACATTTTATAAAAAATACCGTTCATATATCCTTCCTATCGTTCTGGTTATTCTTACAATAAACTTATAACAGGTGTATTAAATGGGTATTTAAGATACGAAATAATCATGTTTTCGTATAAACTAGTTTTTGATCTCCAATGACAGAGCATCCGCTTTGGGAAAAGACTTTCAGCTTGCATCAATAGTCGGATTTATTCATTTTGCAAGAATAAGCATTATGCCAGTTTATAAGGATACAATCTTGATACATTTCTTGTTTTAAGTGTAGGTTAATAACATTTCAAGGACTTGAAAATGTAGTTATACCTTATGAATTAAACAGCGCAACTTATTTTCGTTTCCAGACATTTAACCAATATTTAAGATCGACATGTTGGAATTAAGCTCAATTATACAGGTTATCCATATTTTTCTTTCATTCTGCATTTAACGAGGCAAATACATTAAAAACTATCTGTAAGTGTTGTTTTATTTTAACAAGTTGAATAAACTTGTAATCTGATTCTCAAAAGATTGTCAGACTCACAAAAGTTTAAATAAACCATGGTGTTCATGTTGGTATACCTGGCCAGGCATCAACAGCTAGTCTTCCATTTGTGTTCACATACCTTACATGGCTGTTTACATAAATAACGATTACTTAGAGAATATTATAAAGTTATGTCGCATCGGCGCTGTGAAAAATAAATACTCTAAATAATGGGACGTTTACATTTTATTCGCAAAGATACAACTTTGTAACGTACAACACTATGGATTTTCTCTTTAAATTGTATGCATTTTAAAGCAAGACATGGGAAACCAACGTTCAATCAATTGGTAGACAAGTACATTTTACATACCAGACCAGATCAGACCAGGCCAGTCGGTCAAATGCACAGACGGAAAGACGGATAGACGGCCAGACAGACAGACAGACCGACAGACATTTTTTTATGGCAATATGTTGAATTGAATTAAGTGGGCTAAGATATTTTTCCGCGATGCAGTGAAATAGTTTAGGGTCATAATTAACCAGACTAGGCAAAATGTGCAGAATTTACCTTGATGTTAGTGTAATATTTCAAGTAAGAATCAATTATCATTCTCACCTAATGGTTAGTTATTTGTGCTCAATGCTAGAACTTAAATGCGAGGATACCCGCGAGGACTCCACTTAACGTGCCATGAGCTTATTATTTTACATCCGGACAATCGTCTTAGGTCTTTGTCCACCAATATTATCTTTTATAAGAAAGCTGAAAGTCACCATTTCACAAACACTGCGTTGCTTTTACAAAAATGTAAAACTATAGTTATTTATATTGTTTTAAGGTTAATATTATGAAATATCAATATAACTTTGTAATTGTAAAATCGAGCGAAACCACAAATACAAATAATAATACATATGGTTTACTGAACGTGTTCTCATTTTTAAAAAATTATAAAATCGATTGTGAAAATAATTAATTCACCGATACTTTATTTTATTTTTAATTCCCAACCTCACAGAACATGTGAAAACAAGAGATGTGTTTGTCAGAAACACAATTTAGGTAAAACTATCCATGTATATTATATTCAAAATACTTATTATTGAAAAAGTTAGATCCCTATTAGCTAAATCTCGAGTCATCTTCTAATCACTTGATCCCCCCCCCCCAAAGACATAGCATTGTTTGAAATTTACAACGAACACAATTATTAAATAGAATCGCTTCTTGTGAGAAGCTGAATTGTTATGGAAACATTATAACATAGTATAACTCGCCTATTTTTTTTACTTGCGTAATATAGAGTATCAATTGTTCGTTTGAGATCCGTTTCCGTAAAAGACACACATTTATTACGAGATCGATACCGTATTTGCACTTTCTTCACTCATATGGGATATATCTTAACTATAAGTATTTGATGTATATATTGAAACTGATGTGAAAAACCACAAAATCATTCCAAACTATTTATCGATCTTGAACATGTAAAAATGTGAACCCTCATTGGTTCAATGATAATTAATAATGTGTCACATTTTTGAATTCCAGTATATATGATAATAATGACTTTAAATAAGCATTATCGATTATACCGTTACGTATTCGAGTGATGTGAATTATACACATTAGTGCCATATGTACAGGAGATTCAGTGTAAGAAGCGTTTCACGTAGGTTGTCAAGGAGCTGGCAGTCTCCTTCAGGCTTTTCTTTCTGTAGGAGATAGCCCCCGATATTTTACCGAGGAACATCCAGAAATAGAACTTTGGAAACAACTGAGTGGGCAATATTAATCAATATTATTCTGGTAAACTCCTGAAATGGTGTTAATGACTGAGGCGGCTCGCGACAACATACTGACAACATGGAATGGAAAAAAAACATAACTAGTTGAGGATCGATATGATCGGGAATACACTCTGCACTAGAGAAATGATAGCAATTTGAAAGCCGATATTATATTAGAGAACACTGTGAAATGGAAAAGTGATAAAAATAGAGCTCGCACTCATTATTTAAAATGAAAACACCATAAAGTGGAGATATGCTATAAAAAAAATACTAAATCATACTGAAAACAATGCAAAACGTAGAATTGGTGAATGTTAAGTAGAAACTGCCGTTTTTAAACCATAAGCACGGTGAAAAAATGAATTAATCACAACTAAGTTAAAGACCGATATCATTCTGGAAATTTCTCCAAAATAAAGAAATGACAACGAATCAGTTAACAAACAATGTAATACTGGATAACACTATGAAATGAAGAAATGATAACAATTTATCAGACTCAATCTATCATGCTGGACAACCCTATGTATTAGAACACAATTGCTATACACTAATTGCGTTATGATAATGAATGTTATCACATGTCATACCCTGTTTCCCATGTAATATAACTATTACAATATATTTTTATCTTACACATGTGTAATATTTTTTAAGCGTTTTCATTGGCTAAGTTTTCGTTTATTGACCAATCGCATTTGGTTAATTTGCTGAAATGACGTTGCAACGTCAAATGACGTCACATTTCATCGTCCAGGAAATTTGTTAGCAAGCTCGCCAACTAACAAAATTCCTGAACTCGTTAAAAAATATGGTTTGATATGACAACTCGTGCCAGATCATATATATATATATATATATATATATAGCTATTATATGACAACTCGTGCCAGATCCTATATATATATATATATATATATATATATATATATATAATATATATATATATATATATATATATATATATATATATATATATATATATATATATATATATATATATATATATATATAGCTATAATGTTAGTAATCGGGCTTTAAGACAAAGTTATATTGTCACGTAGCTTGTGTCGCGCAAGGCGATGCGTTGCACTTCATTTCTTCTATTCTCATCAATGATTTATATTCATCATTATAATATCTTCCACTTCACCTGTAAAACAGTTGATCACGATTGCATTGATGTAATTATTGTCTTTGTAAGTAACAATAATACTCTTGAGTGTCCGTCAATCCATTTTTGTGTTAGAGCAACAACCACAAATACAACGCAATGTATGGCTGTTCGTGTACCATTTGATGGTCTAATTAAAAAAAACAATTGATCTAGTATTTGTATTTTAAATGAAGATAATATAAACAAATCGCGCTATTCCATATTAATTGCATTTCAAAATAGCGTTAATTTAAGCGATATGGATGTCAAAGCATGAGGGTGAAGACGTTGAAGATACTTCCATATTTCGGACATACAATCTTAGACAAAAATAAAGGAGGCCACATTATGCTTTTGCAAAGAGCCAATTTTTAATGTTTTTAAAGTAAACCTTTTTCAATGTAACGAAACATTCGTTTTTGTTATGTATTGTTACACAAGTTATGATAATTCTTCTTTCTTTTGATTAATGCTCGAAACGGTTTGCATTCACTTGATGTATTGCACAGACAATTACAAGTTTTTAACCGTAAACATTCGTCAAGCATGTTAAAGTTGGTATCCACTCAGGAATCGAAGTGTTTGTTTACTTTCCTCGAATAGTCTTGTGCAATGAATTCTGCTCCATACGTCAATGGACTCGCAACAGCTCAATTCAACAAACTTTGTGTAAAAACAAAGAAACATAAATTTTAAATAAGGTATAAATTATGTATAGCAAAAGTTAGACACAATTGTTTTATTTGATTTTTTAAATGGTCGTTCAAAAACATTTATTGGTAATACGTGGACTAAATGTATAATCACATTTGAAACTTATTTCCAAATATTTAAAAATATGATTCTCTTTTGACTGTTTGAGTTATTTAAAATAATTTCCGCACACCTTGTTTTTATTCAAAAATGCGAATGTCCAAAAATATTCCGACATCAAGAAAACAAATTGTGTATTGTAAAACCGACTCAAACGCTAGCCAAGAAAATATTGATTGACATTGAATGTCGTTCAACTCGTTACATCTAACTTTCAGAAGTAACTTTTGTCAGCAGAAGAAAACACTATTGATTGATTAGATTTCTCTGCTATTGTTTTTACGCATCACAAACAATATATGGTCACTTCTTGACTACAAATTTTAGCATCACTAACATTTAAAGTAAAGTTTTAATTATGCTACAAATTCGAATTGTGGTCACAATATCGAAATCAAATGCTCATAACAATTGGTTGGACAAGTAACGCATCCTTTCCATCGTCGTTATTCTTGCATTTTACAAATGAAAAATAGAAGTGTAATCACAGTAAACACACGAGAAAGATAACACATGTTTTCGTATTGAAAATGTACATTGACTACAAAGTCCATTAACATAACCTCATAAATAACCATGTTGACTGATAACAGTTATATTAGTTAAAATGTGTCATTCATTTTGTACATGACGAAAATTTCTGGTAACATGCGATATAAAACGAGTTTTGTTGAATTATCTGTCAAGTTCATACATTACTATTTCATACGATTACTGATAAATCCACTAGATTCATGTATTTCGTATTATTACTTTGTTTAACACAAGAGACTGTAATGTTTGTGTGTTATAAAATTATTTTCTTCTCTGTTCTAATAACACGCATTTGTTTCAACCTAGTTTTATTTTATAAATTATATATTATTATATATAATTTATGCAATCGGAAGATTGAAATGCATATTGCATTTGATAAAGATTGGATAAAGTTATCTCGCAACAAAACTTAATTATGTAATTTAAATGTTTCGCATCAGTACTGATCTCAAACCAATGGTTTAAGTATAGTGATGGGGATTGTGTGGAATGCTAGATGACCAAATGCACTGTACATCTATTTTAAGAACATTTACCTTATTTGGATGCAGAATGTGAAAATTGATTTATTTAATTTGCTTCTGAAACTGACAGTTTCTAACAAATATTCCAAACATTTATTATTTCTGCGTCCCAGTGACCTATGCTCAAGTAAGGATTTTTTTTATATCAAAGATACATTTTGATTTGTTTACTTAATGCATGAAATAATTGAAGGTATAACTTCAAAGTTGATCTACAGTTTCTTTATATAAGTTTCACCTATTAAATCCTAACTTATATAATAAACCAATAGTTCAACGATACCCCAAAGTGCTATCTTCTGATTATTTCAGTGTCTCTACTGCCACTTATATTATGCATATGCAGTTAAGATTGCAGTTTATAAAACGGTTACGCTGACTCGGTTACATTAATATGAGCATTTGGTTTGCGTTAAAACTCTAATCGTGAAAGTCCCTCAACTGACAGTTGAGACCATTTTGATGAAAGCAGGGCTACAACTACATTAAAGCGAAGAAATTTGAACAGTTCAGAATTGTGCAGTTCTATTTCATGAAATGTACAGATCGCAAAACGCTCTATTGCAATAAAAAAATGAAAATATTCACTCAAAATGACATCTTATGACCGATGCATTAGGTTTGAGAATTCTATATAAACGACGATATTCACAAAAAGATATGTTTTAAACAGCCATTGTTTATCTGAAGATATCCAACAAAAGAATGAGTGGGGATTAACCTGGCTTGTTGAATTGCCACCCATCATGACGACAAAGACGTCGACCTACATTCGAATCTTACATTTCTTGATACATATATGTGTAACTGTTCAGAACTATATTTTGCTTTGATATAAACAGGCCCGCAGCAGTCTTTTTGCGTTGTTAATAACTAGTTTTAAAAAAGTTGTGTTTTTTTTCCCATAAAAGTCAGCGTGTAACATGTAAATATGTCAAATAAAGCACATTATTTCCAATCAAAGCGTTTATTCGGTGAAGTTGAGAGTGTATGTCGACAACCAATGAGGACCATTACTTCCTTATATTTGTCGTCTGCCTTTTAGGAATGCGTATCAGATGATTTTGGTTTTTGAATGGACGAAATAAGACCTACTTGTTTGAGCTTTTGATCTTATTCAATGAAAAGTAATGAACCCACCGAGATATATGTATCTGCCACGATTGATTCAATTTGACGCTCTTGTCCCGAAATGTATATTCTTTTATTGGATGTCTTTTCAACGCTCACACGATATCTTTTTTTCTTATTTATATAAAACCCGTGTGTGACCCTTGTTATACCAAGGAACAACCCTATTGTTTTTTTCGCACATCATCATTATTGAGGATATAAAAAAATTGCAAATGTCGTTCAAAATGGTTATACATATTTATCCAGTCACATGCCTTTAAATCAGCCCGATAACCAGGTAACCTAATATCCCAAAAGATATTAGGCTAGATTACCACGTGATCTCGAATATCCGTCAGTTGCTCTCCGCGTATGCGCATGCCTGTACTATTTCCTTTTAATAAAATATACTTTATTTCAATTTAAAAAAATACAAAATAAATGTTAAGTACCGTTTGTTCAAACATTTTTGTTTTATCAGCATAATTTAGTCTTTGTGTATTGAATTAATATCGATTGACTCGATGCCTGTGTTGTTTAATAAGATAAAAGATAACCTTAGCGTTTTGCATGACGTGACGTCACAATGTTTGTGTTCGAGTGTTTTTTTCTCCATATTAAATATTTAAACACAAAATAATCGAAAACTCGATATTTTAGAAACATTTCAACGAATGTTGTAAATGTGACAGGATAACTAGAATAATAGGTTTGTGACGTGGATGGAGAATGGTTATCTGGCTCGTCGGAGAATCTTATCGGGGTTCGCCGATAACTTCCTCCGACTTGCCAGATAACGATTCTCCATCCATGTCACCAACCTATTATTCTCTATATATTGCTTTTTTCCATTACAATAGCATTATAAAAACATGTTATTTTTGTTCATCTACTTTGGAAATAAAACCTTCTAAAAGCATAAACATTAAAGAACGAATATACGCATGTTATCATAATTAAAGCAACCGCTCTTAGAATTCTTATAACTAATGTTATTATTTAGGCATGCATGCCATTGCATTCAGTTGGAACAGTTGGAAAATAAACTATTCGCAGATACAGCCCACATTCATGGTTTACGTTGACATGGTGTCACGCAATACTTGATTCCCCATTTAGATGTCTGTAGCGCTTTTGAAATGTAAAACATTATG
This sequence comes from Dreissena polymorpha, assembly GCF_020536995.1. Classification (NCBI taxonomy): domain Eukaryota; kingdom Metazoa; phylum Mollusca; class Bivalvia; order Myida; family Dreissenidae; genus Dreissena; species Dreissena polymorpha. The sequence goes on from NC_068358.1 coordinate 130,548,140, forward strand.
TGAGCCTAGACAACGACGAAATCACATTTACTGTTGGATGATCTTTTTTTGAAAAACAAATATCTTGCAGCCAATATACATGACGTTTTATTGTAAGATGTAGTGGTCAATTCAAATCGACATGGAAAATACTGGTGTTACACGGTTATGAAGTTTGTAGTAAATAATAATGTATCGATTTTCTCGGAATTTTAGATACATTCTCGTGGAAGAAATTTACCGGGTGATGAGTATGTAGTGTATGGACATGTCAAAAAGGTGAGGTATTAAATACAAAGAAACACAATGTCATTGACGATGGCATTCTTAAAATAAATAAGTCGTTTTCATTTAACTGAACACATGTTTTTGGTTAAATATTGATCTCATACGAACTGCAACCAATGCTATGCACATGAAATAATACTTATTATAATACGAGAATACCGCTCTAAATGCAATTTATTGATTAGGCCACACAATTTATAGAAATGCAACAGGAAGCATTTTTGCTCACGATAAGCCCGATGATATTGCTCGGAATATACATTTATCTGACACAGTTGGTAGAAGAAAAGCACTCTGAAATACGGCTTTTATGTGATGTGAAACATATCCAGAGAACACAGAAGCTGTCGTGAACTATATTAGCCCCGCTCTTTGAAAACCAGACTTTATGCATGTGCGTTAAATGTCGCCCCAGATTAGCCTGGGAATCCGGACTTGCTAATTAGGGACGACACTTTACGCTTTTATGAAACTTTTTAAACCAAGTTTTGGCGAAAAGGGTCGTCCTATATGAGCATTTGCGTACCGCACATGTTTATTATGGATAACACTTTACGCTCGTGCATTTAGCATGGCTTTCCAAGATTGAGGCTATACATTGTGAATAACATCGCTATCATATAAGCTTTACATTGTGTATAACATCACTATCATGGAAGCTATACATTGTGTATAACATCACTATCATGGAAGCTATAAATTGTGTATAACATCACTCTTATGGAAGCTATACATTGTGTATAACATCGCTATCATGGAAGCTATACATTGTGTATAACATCACACTCATGGAAGCTTTACATTGTGTATAACATTGCTATCATGGCAGCTATACATTGTGTATAACATCAGACTCATGGAAGCTATACATTGTGTATAACATCGCTATCATGGAAGCTATATGTATAAAGTAATTGTCACATCTAAATGGTCATGGAAGCCGATGTTTACATATATTTGAACAATTACAAAACATTCACATAATTTTTGCTTTTTATTTTGCATAAAACAAATTTTAATGTATATTCTCAAAACAGTATATGTATCAATGTGAGTTGTCAAAAATCGTAAATATTTATAAATTATTTCAATTAATTTAGTTTCTAGTTACTTCACAAGGCAATTTTAGCAGGCGTTATGCACAATATATAGTCCCATCTTGATGTTTATCATATTTGTTTCAAACAATTACTTGTTTTTTTTATTGTTGAGTCATCTAATACATAACATAACATATATTTATTCTGGCATAAAATAGCACAATGCATACTTACAATTTTGTTGTTTGATAAAATTGTATACACGTGTTAATTTATTAGTACTCGGACACTCTTGTTCACTTTAATGGCCTTTGACAGAAAGGAAGATTTTCTAAAAAAGATGGCATAATTTCATTTACTTTTCAATAAATCATTCGTCTTTGATCGATTGCAAATACAAGTATAACCTTTAAATAAGGAACGTGTTTTTCTTAAAATGAAGCTTCTTGTAAACTGACTGGGAAAGGTTTGTAAATCAACTTGAGGAAAACTGTCTCAAAGCCAATGTTGACAGTATTGTTCCGAAAGTTGACAAATTTACTGTCACCCTGTCAGACATGTAATATTTATTTTATTATACCGAACAAACTTTTTAAACATGAACAATTTATATGAACCATGAACAATTTTAATATTCAATTATTGTATTTAATTTCAGCAATGAACAGCCATTAATTTGCTGAGTGGTTCAGATTTTCGGGTCGAGAAAAATGAACTTCGCTTTATTCGGAACCGACCTAGTAATAGATATTTTCTTACGAGTCAATTATTTCTTTAAAAATATATTACTGAACCAGGTTTCCGTATTTTATTTTCATCACTTGATTGCGCAATTTATGACGTACTCATGTGACGTAATTTGAATTTTCGTTGACGAAACATTTTGAGACAACAATATGGACGTGGTGTTTTTTTAACAGTAAAATATTTGTTTAAAGTATCGAACGAATCCAAAACGTATTTCGGATTATGTGTTTGTCATGCATAACACCTTAAGAACAGACACTAAAAGTGTATGTCGTTGTAAGTATATTGTTATTAGCATTGGATTAAAGTTGCCATTGAGGTAAACGTGTCGTAGACTAAGCGTGTCTATATACCTAATTTGATTTTTTAAAATTCATGTCAAATCTTAAATAATGCCAGTATTCTACCGCACAATTTCAGCTGCAAGCGATAGATTCTATTTTAATTATCCAAATACAACGGAAATGCAAAACTGCGTACTGCGCATGTGCGAATGGGACAGTATAATTTTTTACCGTTCCGCACGTGATTGCTAATGTAGCGGGCGACAGTATCTTTTGGATAGTAATTTTTTTACCCGCTGGTGGCACGTGATTGCTAAGGTAGCGGGCGATAGTATTTTTTGGACAATACATTTTTTCCCGCTGGGTCTGACAATATTTCTATGTCAAGATGGCCTATGGGAGTTTAGCATTGTGAATAAAAGTGAGGTATAATAAAACATAATATAACGCGCCTTATTTGATGTTTTTGTTATTTGCATCATTTAAATTGTAAATGGTTCGTTTTATATCAGTTTCAGCAATAAACACCAATTTAATACGAGATTGATACCGTAGATTTGCATATTCATCATTCACATCGAATTTATCTTAACTATTAGTCTTTGAATTTAAATATTGAAAATGATGTTATAAAACCACAAAATAATTCCAAACTATTTATTGATCTTGTAGCTGCATCTATGTGAAACCTAATTGGCTCAATGATAATTAATAATATATTATATTTTTGAATATATATGATAATAACGAATTAAAATTAACATTATCGATTAGACCGTTAATTATTCGAGTGATGTGAATTTTACAAAATTAGCGCCAGATGTACATGAGATTCGGTGTAAGAAATAATAATAAGAATAATTGTTAACATTTCTTCGTGTCAAAGTGTTTTCCAGTATAACATTGTTTGTGTTTCTTTCATGTTTTGACATTTTCAGAATGATATCGGTCTTCAACTTTGTTGTGTTTATTTCATTTTTTTCATTTTGGTTATGGTTTAAAAACGTCGGTTTCTACTTTGCATTTACCATATCTCCATTTTTATAGCATACAACCATTTTAGGGTGTTTTCCAGTAAGATATAGAGTGCGAGCTCTATTTTTATCAATTCTCTATTTCACAGTATTTTCCAGTATAATATCGGCATTCATTTTAATTTCTCTATTGCAGAGTGTACTCCAAATCATATCGGTCCTCAACGTATTATCCTTTTTCAATTTTAAGTTTTCAGTATGCTGTCGGGAGCCGTCTCAGGTATTCACACCATTTAAGGATTTTTCCAGAATGATAAATGATATTGAGTGCCCACTTGGTTGTTTTCAATTTTCTTTTTCAGGATGTTCCTCGGTTAACTATCGGGGGCCATCTCCTGCAGAAAGCAAAGCCTGGAGGAGACTGCCAGCTCATTGACAACCTACGTGCAACGTTTCTTACACCGAATCTCATGTACATCTGGCGCTAATTTTGTAAAATTCACATCACTCGAATAATTAACGGTCTAATCGATAATGTTAATTTTAATTCATTATTATCATATATATTCAAAAATATAATATATTATTAATTATCATTGAGCCAATTAGGTTTCACATAGATGCAGCTACAAGATCAATAAATAGCTTGGAATTATTTTGTGGTTTTATAACATCATTTTCAATATTTAAATTCAAAGACTAATAGTTAAGATAAATTCGATGTGAATGATGAATATGCAAATCTACGGTATCAATATCGTATTAAATTGGTGTTTATTGCTGAAACTGATATAAAACGAACCATTTACAATTTAAATGATGCAAATAACAAAAACATCAAATAAGGCGCGTTATATTATGTTTTATTATACCTCACTTTTATTCACAATGCTAAACTCCCATAGGCCATCTTGACATAGAAATATTGTCAGACCCAGCGGGAAAAAATGTATTGTCCAAAAAATACTATCGCCCGCTACCTTAGCAATCACGTGCCACCAGCGGGTAAAAAATTACTATCCAAAAGATACTGTCGCCCGCTACATTAGCAATCACGTGCGGAACGGTAAAAAATTATACTGTCCCATTCGCACATGCGCAGTACGCAGTTTTGCATTTCCGTTGTATTTGGATAATTAAAATAGAATCTATCGCTTGCAGCTGAAATTGTGCGGTAGAATACTGGCATTATTTAAGATTTGACATGAATTTTAAAAAATCAAATTAGGTATATAGACACGCTTAGTCTACGACACGTTTACCTCAATGGCAACTTTAATCCAATGCTAATAACAATATACTTACAACGACATACACTTTTAGTGTCTGTTCTTAAGGTGTTATGCATGACAAACACATAATCCGAAATACGTTTTGGATTCGTTCGATACTTTAAACAAATATTTTACTGTTAAAAAACCACCACGTCCATATTGTTGTCCAAAATGTTTCGTCAACGAAAATTCAAATTACGTCACATGAGTACGTCATAAATTGCGCAATCAAGTGATGAAAATAAAATACGGAAACCTGGTTCAGTAATATATTTTTAAAGAAATAATTGACTCGTAAGAAAATATCCATTACTAGGTCGGTTCCGAATAAAGCGAAGTTCATTTTTCTCGGCCCGAAAATCTGAACCACTCAGCAAATTAATGGCTGTTCATTGCTGAAATTAAATACAATAATTGAATATTAAAATTGTTCATGGTTCATATAAATTGTTCATGTTTAAAAAGTTTGTTCGGTATAATAAAATAAATATTACATGTCTGACAGGGTGACAGTAAATTTGTCAACTTTCGGAACAATACTGTCAACATTGGCTTTGCCTCGGTTGACAGTTTTTCCTCAAGTTGACAAATTTAAAACCTTTAAAATTCAGCGTCTCACAAGAAGCGATTCATTTTAATAAGTGTGTTCGTTGCAAATTACAAACAATGTTATGTCTTTTTTTTTGGGGGGGGGGATCAATTGATTTTAGGATGACTCGAGATCTAGCTAATGGGGACCATACTTGTTTTCTTTTTTAGGCAATTATTTGTATATTAATGTAATATATGCAATATTTTTGTTGCAAAAGGATAATATAATAATAGAGAAAACGCTCTTAATATGAAAATACTGAAACATTAATAAAAATTTTAGAGAATTAAATATAGTTTCTTATAGTTGTATTCCAAAATGAGAAAACATGTTCATGACTAAGGAAATCTTAGACATATATTTCTGATTATCAATAATCATCGATAAAAGAATAAGCTCATAACTGTGACGAAGTATATTGAATAAAATATACATTTCTAGTTTTACATAATTATGTTCATGACTTCGAGTTTCAATACAATACTGGTAGAGCTACCGCTATCCAGGATGTTTATTATTTTTTTTAAAGGCATATAAGTTTGCAAATTCAAATCGCAAAAATGTCTGAATGGCTGACATGCATTATATTTTTTGATTTGCATGGTCTCATAGATGCTTTGGGTGTTACTGCAATAGGATAGTAGAGGGTCTCTGATATGGATTAATTGATTCTTTCAACATTCTGCCTTTTTATTGGTGATCCATCATTCAAAACTAATTATCATAGTGTCAATATTTTAATTTGTAATCAATCAAAACTGAACTCAATGGATGGTAAAGCGCGAGTATTACTCTTTGGTATTTCACACAATTTCTTAATATGAAAGCGTTTTCTTCGAACTAAAGACCTGTCTTTTGTTTAAAGAATTGTTTAATGTAAAATAAACAGTGAAGACAACATACACAATAGTTCAAATACTAACGGTCTAAATACGAGTATCACTGTGTCCGAGCGAGTAGAAGACGGTCGCTTTGATGTTGCAAAAAAAAGCAAACACGGAATTCATACGTCAAATGTCAAAATCACAGATCAGTATTAAAGGTCAAATATAGCACTCATCCGTTTCATCCTCCATCATTTGATAAGTCTGAAAATATTATGAAAACTACTTCTATCTAAAACCCAGTGTATGCACAAGTCAGCTGCACAAATGTAAGTTGTAATAGATTTTAACATGGGTGTTAACAGACAAAAATGTGGCAACATAGTATATTCGATATGCAACATAGTTCTGCTATTCGGACAAAATAGAAAATTTTATAAAAAACAAAGACGAAAATGTTTCCAAAATTATAGTAATGCCATTTATACCAGTCTCTTTGTTAAAGATTTATTGGTAATAGATTGCAACTTATGTAATATATCGGACAAAAAGATGAAATAACGGCTTTCTGTTGCCGCAGTTAGTTTTTCAATTGCAGAAATCTTGTAGTATTGTAACAAGTCAAGTTATGTAGTATCTTAACTATGACATTGCTGTAATAAATACGGAGCATTGATTTTTTAATCAATCATTAAACATTTGCTGGGTGGTAAGAAATAAACAAAAGTCAAAAATAAAATATCGGTAATATTCTTAATTTCACCTATCAATTTTATTATAAAAAAATTTATTAAGTTATTGACATCTTATTATCCAATACAAGCCAATCAGTTTGTATCCTGCTTTGATAGCTTAGTTCTCATAAATTATGTTCTGAACATTGGTCCAATGATGACTCGGATAAATTCAAACCACAACAAAACACAAAAGGTAATGGCATATAGAAAAAACCTACAATCTCGTCATACGCGATCAAAACATTCGTCGCTTGATGTAAACAAGCTGTTATTCTAGAGCGTACACTTGTTGTCTTCAATAAGGTCTTAGTCAACCGTAGTTGCCTTCAAGATATCTGATTGGTTTCAAAACCATTCGTCGTCCGACAAGCAATTAGGAAACAAGTCAGCTTTAAAACACCATTAAAATGCATTTCATCTTCACGGAAAGAATAAAACTCGTGTTAACGTGACACATTTACTATAAATTCGCCCAATTGATGCAAAAGGTACTATGTGCTTTCTAATTTCAATATCATATCGTACCTTTTTGCAATAAGGGTGGTGCGGTATTTTCGTTTAATTGCAAGCAGTGAAGGGCAAACAAATATGCAATTTAGTATAATGCTAGAAGTACCTTTACATACGATATGTGTGCATGATGCAAAGTATGTAGAATAACATTTTATGTTTTGATGTTTTCGTTATTTTACTATGAACTATACACGGTCTTTTGTTGAATTGAACATTAAAAAACTTCAAACGCGAATATAAATTAATCTCATTGACATACTATCTGCATATTAAACATATATAATTTATATTAATTGTAATCATTCGCATAGACAAATCCAATTATGTCACTATGACCTTTGAAATAAACTCTTAAAGGTTCAAATCTTTTTATAAATCTGAAATACCACAACATGTCCCTTTACAAGCAAGTTAACTTGCAATGGCAGAACAATATCGTGCACTTTAAAGACCAGTTATTCATTTTTTGAAAATGCCATGGGCTTAGAGAAGATTATGGCAGAAAAAAACATACACTTTAAAGACCAGTTATTCGATTTTGGAAAATGCCATGGGCTTAGAGAAGATTGTGGCAAATTGATTTACAAAGAAATTCCCAGTCAGTTTAGTGATGATCTTCATTTATAAGAAAAACACGTGTCCTTATTTAAAGGTTATACTTGTATTTGCAATCGATCAAAGACGAATGATTTATTGAAAAGAAAATGAATTCATGCCATCTTTTCGCATAGAAAATCTTCCTTTCTGTCAAAGGCCATTAAAGTGAACAAGAGTGTCCGAGTACTAATCAATTAACACGTGTATACAATTTTATCAAACAACAAAATTGTAAGTATGCATTGTGCTATTTTATGCCAGAATAAATATATGTTATGTTATGTATTAGATGACTCAACAATAAAAAAACAAGTAATTGTTTGAAACAAATATGATAAACAACAAGATGGGACTATATATTGTGCATAACGCCTGCTAAAATTGCCATGTGAAGTAACTAGAAACTAAATTAATTGAAATAATTTATAAATATTTACGATTTTTGACAACTCACATTGATACATATACTGTTTTGAGAATATACATTAAAATTTGTTTTATGCAAAATAAAAAGCAAAAATTATGTGAATGTTTTGTAATTGTTCAAATATATGTAAACATCGGCTTCCATGACCATTTAGATGTGACAATTACTTTATACATATAGCTTCCATGATAGCGATGTTATACACAATGTATAGCTTCCATGAGTCTGATGTTATACACAATGTATAGCTGCCATGATAGCAATGTTATACACAATGTAAAGCTTCCATGAGTGTGATGTTATACACAATGTATAGCTTCCATGATAGCGATGTTATACACAATGTATAGCTTCCATAAGAGTGATGTTATACACAATTTATAGCTTCCATGATAGTGATGTTATACACAATGTATAGCTTCCATGATAGTGATGTTATACACAATGTAAAGCTTATATGATATCGATGTTATTCACAATGTATAGCCTCAATCTTGGAAAGCCATGCTAAATGCACTAGCGTAAAGTGTTATCCATAATAAACATGTGCGGTACGCAAATGCTCATATAGGACGACCCTTTTCGCCAAAACTTGGTTTAAAAAGTTCATAAAAGCGTAAAGTGTCGTCCCTAATTAGCCAGTCCGGATTCCCAGGCTAATCTGGGGCGACATTTAACGGACATGCATAAAGTCTGGTTTTCAAAGAGCGGGGCTAATATAGTTCACGACAGCTTCTGTGTTCTCTGGATATGTTTCACATCACATAAAAGCCGTATTTCAGAGTGCTTTTCTTCTACCAACTGTGTCAGATAAATGTATATTCCGAGCAATATCATCGGGCTTATCGTGAGCAAAAATGCTTCCTGTTGCATTTCTATAAATTGTGTGGCCTAATCAAAAAATTGCATTTAGAGCGGTATTCTCGTATTATAATAAGTATTATTTCATGTGCATAGCATTGGTTGCAGTTGGTATGAGATCAATATTTAACAAAAACATGTGTTCAGTTAAACTGAAAACGACTTATTTATTTTAAGAATGCCATCGTCAATGACATTGTGTTACATTGTATTTAATACCTCACCTTTTTGACATGTCCATACACTACATACTCATCACCCGGTAAATTTCTTCCACGAGAATGTATATAAAATTCCGAGAAAATCGATACATTATTATTTACTACAAACTTCATAACCGTGTTACACCAGTATTTTCCATGTCGATTTGAATTGACCACTACATCTTACAATAAAACGTCATGTATATTGGCTGCAAGATATTTGTTTTTCAAAAAAAGATATCATCCAACAGTAAATGTGATTTCGTCGTTGTCTATAGGCTCACATAATGTTTTACATTTCGAGAGCGCTACAGACATCTAAATGGGGAATCAAGTATTGCGTGACACCATGTCAACGTAAACCATGAATGTGGGCTGTATCTGCGAATAGTTTATTTTCCAACTGTTCCAACTGAATGCAATGGCATGCATGCCTAAATAATACCATTAGTTATAAGAATTCTAAGAGCGGTTGCTTTAATTATGATAACATGCGTATATTCGTTCTTTAATGTTTATGCTTTTAGAAGGTTTTATTTCCAAAGTAGATGAACAAAAATAACATGTTTTTATAATGCTATTGTAATGGAAAAAAGCAATATATAGAGAATAATAGGTTGGTGACATGGATGGAGAATCGTTATCTGGCAAGTCGGAGGAAGTTATCGGCGAACCCGATAAGATCCTCCGACGAGCCAGATAACCATTCTCCATCCACGTCACAAACCTATTATTCTAGTTATCCTGTCACATTTACAACATTCGTTAAAATGTTTCTAAAATATCGAGTTTTCGATTATTTTGTGTTTAAATATTTAATATGGGGAAAAAAACACTCGAACACAAACATTGTGACGTCACGTCATGCAAAACGCTAAGGTTATCTTTTATCTTATTAAACAACACAGACATCGAGTCAATCGATATTAATTCAATACACAAAGACTAAATTATGCTGATAAAACAAAAATGTTTGAACAAACGGTACTTAACATTTATTTTGTATTTTTTTAAATTGAAATAAAGTATATTTTATTAAAAGGAAATAGTACAGGCATGCGCATGCGCGGAGAGCAACTGACGGATATTCGAGATCACGTGGTCATCTAGCCTAATATCTTTTGGGATATAAGGTTACCTGGTTATCGGGCTGATTTAAAGGCATGTGACTGGATAAATATTTATAACCATTTTGAACGACATTTGCAATTCTTTTATATCCTCAATAATGATGATGTGCGAAAAAAACAATAGGGTTGTTCCTTGGTATAACAAGGGTCACAAACGGGATTTATATAAATAAGAAAAAAAGATATCGTGTGAGCGTTGAAAAGACATCCAATAAAAGAATATACATTTCGGGACAAGAGCGTCAAATTGAATCAATCGTGGCAGATACATATATCTCGGTGGGTTCATTACTTTTCATTGAATAAGATCAAAAGCTCAAACAAGTAGGTCTTATTTCGTCCATTCAAAAACCAAAATCATCTGATACGCATTCCTAAAAGGCAGACGACAAATATAAGGAAGTAATGGTCCTCATTGGTTGTCGACATACACTCTCAACTTCACCGAATAAACGCTTTGATTGGAAATAATGTGCTTTATTTGACATATTTACATGTTACACGCTGACTTTTATGGGAAAAAAAAAACACAACTTTTTTAAAACTAGTAATTTACAACGCAAAAAGACTGCTGCGGGCCTGTTTATATCAAAGCAAAATATAGTTTTGAACAGTTACACATATATGTATCAAGAAATGTAAGTTTCGAATGTAGGTCGACGTCTTTGTCGTCATGATGGGTGGCAATTCAACAAGCCAGGTTAATCCCCACTCATTCTTTTGTTGGATATCTTCAGATAAACAATGGCTGTTTAAAACATATCTTTTTGTGAATATCGTCGTTTATATAGAATTCTCAAACCTAATGCATCGGTCATGAGATGTCATTTTGAGTGAATATTTTCATTTTTTTATTGCAATAGAACGTTTTGCGATCTGTACATTTCATGAAATAGAACTGCACAATTCTGAACTGTTCAAATTTCTTCGCTTTAATGTAGTTGTAGCCCTGCTTTCATCAAAATGGTCTCAACTGTCAGTTGAGGGACTTTCACGATTAGAGTTTTAACGCAAACCAAATGCTCATATTAATGTAACCGAGTCAGCGTAACCGTTTTATAAACTGCAATCTTAACTGCATATGCATAATATAAGTGGCAGTAGAGACACTGAAATAATCAGAAGATAGCACTTTAGGGGTATCGTTGAACTATTGGTTTATTATATAAGTTAGGATTTAATAGGTGAAACTTATATAAAGAAACTGTAGATCAACTTTGAAGTTTTACCTTCAATTATTTCATGCATTAAGTAAACAAATCAAAATGTATCTTTGATATAAAAAGATCCTTAATTGAGCATAGGTCACTGGGACGCAGAAATAATAAATGTTTGGAATATTTGTTAGAAACTGTCAGTTTCAGAAGCAAATTAAATAAATCAATTTTCACATTCTGCATCCAAATAAGGTAAATGTTCTTAAAATAGATGTACAGTGCATTTGGTCATCTAGCCTTCCACACAATCCCCATCACTATACTTAAACCATTGGTTTGAGATCAGTACTGTTGCGAAACATTTAAATTACATAATTAAGTTTTGTTGCGAGATAACTTTATCCAATCTTTATCAAATGCAATATGCATTACAATCTTCCGATTGCATAAATTATATATAATAATATATAATTTATAAAATAAAACTAGGTTGAAACAAATGCGTGTTATTAGAACAGAGAAGAAAATAATTTTATAACACACAAACATTACAGTCTCTTGTGTTAAACAAAGTAATAATACAAAATACATGAATCTAGTGGATTTATCAGTAATCGTATGAAATAGTAATGTATGAACTTGACAGATAATTCAACAAAACTCGTTTTATATCGCAAGTTACCAGAAATTTTCGTCATGTACAAAATGAATGACACATTTTAACTAATATAACTGTTATCAGTCAACATGGTTATTTATGAGGTTATGTTAATGGACTTTGTAGTCAATGTACATTTTCAATACGATAACATGTGTTATCTTTCTCGTGTGTTTACTGTGATCAACATGTATTTGTATTACACTTCTATTTTTCATTTGTAAAATGCAAGAATAACGACGATGAAAAGGATGCGTTACTTGTCCAACCAATTGTTATGAGCATTTGATTTCGATATTGTGACCACAATTCGAATTTGTAGCATAATTAAAACTTTACTTTAAATGTTAGTGATGCTAAAATGTGTAGTCAAGAAGTGACCATATATTGTTTGTGATGCGTAAAAACAATAGCAGAGAAATCTAATCAATCAATAGTGTTTTCTTCTGCTGACAAAAGTTACTTCTGAAAGTTAGATGTAACGAGTTGAACGACATTCAATGTCAATCAATATTTTCTTGGCTAGCGTTTGAGTCGGTTTTACAATACACAATTTGTTTTCTTGATGTCGGAATATTTTTCGGACATTCGCATTTTTGAATAAAAACAAGGTGTGCGGAAATTATTTTAAATAACTCAAACAGTCAAAAGAGAATCATATTTTTAAATATTTGGAAATAAGTTTCAAATGTGATTATACATTTAGTCCACGTATTACCAATAAATGTTTTTGAACGACCATTTAAAAAATCAAATAAAACAATTGTGTCTAACTTTTGCTATACATAATTTATACCTTATTTAAAATTTATGTTTCTTTGTTTTTACACAAAGTTTGTTGAATTGAGCTGTTGCGAGTCCATTGACGTATGGAGCAGAATTCATTGCACAAGACTATTCGAGGAAAGTAAACAAACACTTCGATTCCTAAGTGGATACCAACTTTAACATGCTTGACGAATGTTTACGGTTAAAAACTTGTAATTGTCTGTGCAATACATCAAGTGAATGCAAACCGTTTCGAGCATTAATCAAAAGAAAGAAGAATTATCATAACTTGTGTAACAATACATAACAAAAACGAATGTTTCGTTACATTGAAAAAGGTTTACTTTAAAAACATTATAAATTGGCTCTTTGCAAAAGCATAATGTGGTCCTCCTTTATTTTTGTCTAAGATTGTATGTCCGAAATATGGAAGTATCTTCAACGTCTTCACCCTCATGCTTTTACATCCATATCGCTTAAATTAACGCTATTTTGAAATGCAATTAATATGGAATAGCGCGATTTGTTTATATTATCTTCATTTAAAATACAAATACTAGATCAATTGTTTTTTAATTAGACCATCAAATGGTACACGAACAGCCATACATTGCGTTGTATTTGTGGTTGTTGCTCTAACACAAAAATGGATTGACGGACACTCAAGAGTATTATTGATACTTACAAAGACAATAATTACATCAATGCAATCGTGATCAACTGTTTTACAGGTGAAGTGGAAGATATTATTATGATGAATATAAATCATTGATGAGAATAGAAGAAATGAAGTGCAACGCATCGCCTTGCGCGACACAAGCTACGTGACAATATAACTTTGTCTTAAAGCCCGATTACTAACATTATAGCTATATATATATATATATATATATATATATATATATATATATATATATATATATATATATATATATATAGGATCTGGCACGAGTTATATATATATATATATATATATATATATATATATATATATATATATATATATATATATATATAGCTATATATATATATATATATATATATATATATATATATGATCTGGCACGAGTTGTCATATCAAACCATATTTTTTAACGAGTTCAGGAATTTTGTTAGTTGGCGAGCTTGCTAACAAATTTCCTGGACGATGAAATGTGACGTCATTTGACGTTGCAACGTCATTTCAGCAAATTAACCAAATGCGATTGGTCAATAAACGAAAACTTAGCCAATGAAAACGCTTAAAAAATATTACACATGTGTAAGATAAAAATATATTGTAATGGTTATATTACATGGGAAACAGGGTATGACATGTGATAACATTCATTATCATAACGCAATTAGTGTATAGAAATTGTGTTCTAATACATAGGGTTGTCCAGCATGATAGATTGAGTCTGATAAATTGTTATCATTTCTTCATTTCATAGTGTTATCCAGTATTACATTGTTTGTTAACTGATTCGTTGTCATTTCTTTATTTTGGAGAAATTTCCAGAATGATATCGGTCTTTAACTTAGTTGTGATTAATTCATTTTTTCACCGTGCTTATGGTTTAAAAACGGCAGTTTCTACTTTACATTCACCAATTCTACGTTTTGCATTGTTTTCAGTATGATTTAGTGTTTTTTTTATAGCATATCTCCACTATATGGTGTTTTCATTTTAAATAATGAGTGCGAGCTCTATTTTTATCACTTCTCCATTTCACAGTGTTCTCTAATATAATATCGGCTTTCAAATTGCTATCATTTCTCTAGTGCAGAGTGTATTCCCAATCATATCGATCCTCAACTAGTTATGTTTTTTTTCCATTCCATGTTGTCAGTATGTTGTCGCGAGCCGCCTCAGGTATTAACACCATTTCAGGAGTTTACCAGAATAATATTGATTAATATTGCCCACTCAGTTGTTTCCAAAGTTCTATTTCTGGATGTTCCTCGGTAAAATATCGGGGGCTATCTCCTACAGAAAGAAAAGCCTGAAGGGGACTGCCAGCTCCTTGACAACCAACGTGAAACGCTTCTTACACTGAATCTCCTGTACATATGGCACTAATGTGTATAATTCACATCACTCGAATACGTAACGGTATAATCGATAATGCTTATTTAAAGTCATTATTATCATATCTACTGGAATTCAAAAATGTGACACATTATTAATTATCATTGAACCAATGAGGGTTCACATTTTTACATGTTCAAGATCGATAAATATATTGGAATGATTTTGTGTTTTTTCACATCAGTTTCAATATATACATCAAATACTTATAGTTAAGATATATCTCATATGAGTGAAGAAAGTGCAAATACGGTATCGATCTCGTAATAAATGTGTGTCTTTTACGGAAACGGATCTCAAACGAACAATTGATACTCTATATTACGCAAGTAAAAAAAATAGGCGAGTTATACTATGTTATAATGTTTCCATAACAATTCAGCTTCTCACAAGAAGCGATTCTATTTAATAATTGTGTTCGTTGTAAATATCAAACAATGCTATGTCTTTGGGGGGGGGGATCAAGTGATTAGAAGATGACTCGAGATTTAGCTAATAGGGATCTAACTTTTTCTGTTTTTAAGGCAACAAGAGAAAAAGTTCGTGACTTATACATTTTCTTAACATATATTTTCGTTTATCAATAATAAGTATTTTGAATATAATATACATGGATAGTTTTACCTAAATTGTGTTTCTGACAAACACATCTCTTGTTTTCACATGTTCTGTGAGGTTGGGAATTAAAAATAAAATAAAGTATCGGTGAATTAATTAATTTCACAATCGATTTTATAATTTTTAAAAAATGAGAACACGTTCAGTAAACCATATGTATTATTATTTGTATTTGTGGTTTCGCTCGATTTTACAATTACAAAGTTATATTGATATTTCATAATATTAACCTTAAAACAATATAAATAACTATAGTTTTACATTTTTGTAAAAGCAACGGAGTGTTTGTGAAATGGTGACTTTCAGCTTTCTTATAAAATATAATATTGGTGGACAAAGACCTAAGACGATTGTCCGGATGTAAAATAATAAGCTCATGGCACGTTAAGTGGAGTCCTCGCGGATATCCTCGCATTTAAGTTCTATCATTGAGCACAAATAACTAACCATTAGGTGAGAATGATAATTGATTCTTACTTGAAATATTACACTAACATCAAGGTAAATTCTGCACATTTTGCCTAGTCTGGTTAATTATGACCCTAAACTATTTCACTGCATCGCGGAAAAATATCTTAGCCCACTTAATTCAATTCAACATATTGCCATAAAAAATGTCTGTCGGTCTGTCTGTCTGTCCGTCTATCCGTCTTTCCGTCTGTGCATTTGACCGACTGGCCTGAAAATTGTATATACTTAAAATATTGGTTTGAGATCAGTATTGGAGTGCACCATTTTAAATTACAGCATTAATTATTGTTGCGAGATCGTTATTAAAACGGGAAATCCAAATAAAGCATCGATCTATACGATGTGTAATGAAACAAACAGGACATTTAAATTACGTTAATTCTAAATCCAAGAGAGAACACCTCAGGGCAAATATGATAGTTATTATTATATTACCTGTGGATATATCAAACTAGTATTCGTTTATTTTTAAAATTTAGGTTTCGCAAATTGACTTATTTACAGCAAATCAGAAACATGCCCTGTACTCGGGTTCGTGTTTATCAAGGAGCAAAAATGCCCGGATGTGTGATGTTGGCAGACGAAATAGATGAAGTAAATAATTCTTACAATTGTTCACTTAGAAACTTGTTTGAAGATTTTCTTCTAAGAATTTGTCAAAGAACATTTTAGCATATTTTATAAGACCATTTTAAGTTAAACAGCGTTCTTAGAAAAATTTCGTTTCTTAAACAATCCTGTTATTAGCAAAAGCTAGATAACGTTTAAAGTAGGTATTATGTTGCACAACAGTGCATGATGTTTGGCGTGGCGCAGTGGTAGCGAATCCGCTTTCGTATTCTGAAGACACAGGGTCGAATCCCGACGACGTTATTTTTTCATCTTGTTTTTTTACTTTAAAATGAGTTGAGACAATTACAAACATTAACAATTTGTAAGCAATTATATATAATGACATTTGAAAAACAACTGTAAACAATTCCCTTGAAACGTGGTTGGGAACACGACTTAGGTCAAATTATCGTAGTTTCACAAATTGATTTCGATATTGTGAAAACAATTCGAATTTGTATTATCTTTTAAACTTTACCTTTAATGTTATTGATGCTAAAATGTAGTCAATAAGCGACCATATATTAATTGTGATGCGTAAAAAACAATAGCAGAGAAATCTAGTCAATCAATAGTGTTTTCCTCTGCTGACAAACGTTACTTTGGAAAGTTACAGAAAAAGAAAATTGAAAACAACCAAGTGGGCACTCAATATCATTTATCATTCTGTCATTCTATTTAATGATGAATATAAATCACTGTTGGAATACAAGACGTGAAGTGCAACTTCGCATTTCCCTGCGTGTCACAAGTTACGCGTAAATATTTGTCTTAAAGCCCGTTTACTAAAATTATTGCTATATAATTCCTTATCATAACGCAATACATGTATGGCCACAGTGTTGTATTTCATAGAGTTTTCCAGTTTGATAGATTAAATAAGAATAATTGTTAACATTTCTTCGTGTCAAAGTGTTTTCCAGTATAACATTGTTTGTGTTTCTTTCATGTTTTGACATTTTCAGAATGATATCGGTCTTCAACTTTGTTGTGTTTATTTCATTTTTTTTCATTTTGGTTATGGTTTAAAAACGTCGGTTTCTACTTTGCATTTACCATATCTCCATTTTTATAGCATACAACCATTTTAGGGTGTTTTCCAGTAAGATATAGAGTGCGAGCTCTATTTTTATCAATTCTCTATTTCACAGTATTGTCCAGTATAATATCGGCATTCATTTTAATTTCTCTATTGCAGAGTGTACTCCACATCATATCGGTCCTCAACGTATTATCCTTTTTCAATTTTAAGTTTTCAGTATGCTGTCGGGAGCCGTCTCAGGTATTCACACCATTTAAGGATTTTTCCAGAATGATAAATGATATTGAGTGCCCACTTGGTTGTTTTCAATTTTCTTTTTCTGTAACTTTCCAAAGTAACGTTTGTCAGCAGAGGAAAACACTATTGATTGACTAGATTTCTCTGCTATTGTTTTTTACGCATCACAATTAATATATGGTCGCTTATTGACTACATTTTTAGCATCAATAACATTAAAGGTAAAGTTTAAAAGATAATACAAATTCGAATTGTTTTCACAATATCGAAATCAATTTGTGGAACTACGATAATTTGACCAAAGTCGTGTTCCCAACCACGATTCAAGGGAATTGTTTACAGTTTTTTTTTTCAAATGTCATTATATATAATTGCTTACAAATTGTTAATGTTTGTAATTGTCTCAACTCATTTTAAAGTAAAAAAACAAGATGAAAAAATAACGTCGTCGGGATTCGACCCTGTGTCTTCAGAATACGAAAGCGTATTCGCTACCACTGCGCCACGCCAAACATCATGCACTGTTGTGCAACATAATACCTACTTTAAACGTTATCTAGCTTTTGCTAATAACAGGATTGTTTAAGAAACGACATTTTTCTAAGAACGCTGTTTAACTTAAAATGGTCTTATAAAATATGCTAAAATGTTCTTTGACAAATTCTTAGAAGAAAATCTTCAAACACGTTTCTAAGTGAACAATTGTAAGAATTATTTACTTTATCTATTTCGTCTGCCAACATCACACATCCGGGCATTTTTACTCCTTGATAAACACGAACCCGAGTACAGGGCATGTTTCTGATTTGCTGTAAATAAGTCAATTTGCGAAACCTAAATTTTAAAAATAAACGAATACTAGTTTGATTTATCCACAGATAATATAATAATAACTATCATATTTGCCCTGTGGTGTTCTCTCTTGGATTTAGAATTAAGGTAATTTAAATGTCCTGTTTGTTTCATAACACATCGTATAGATCGATGCTTTATTTGGATTTCCCGTTTTAATAACGATCTCGCAACAATAATTAATGCTGTAATTTAAAATGGTGCACTCCAATACTGATCTCAAACCAATATTTTAAGTATATACAATTTTCAGAATAGTGGGAGGATTGTGTGGGAGGCTTGATTACCAAATACACTGTACATCTATTTAAAGAAAATTTATTTATTTGGTTGCAGAATGTGAACATTAACTTATTTAACTTGCTTCTGAAACTGACAGTTTCTAACAAATATTCCAGACATTTATTATTTCTGTGTCCAAGCGGACCTTCGATCAATTTAAGGGATCTTTTCACGTTTTGGTAAATTGACAAAATTTAAAAAAGTTGTTTCAGATTCGCAAATTTCGTTTTAGTTAGGATATTTGTCAGGAAACAGTAATACTGAACATTTACCGTGGTCTAATATAGCCATTATATGCAGCTTCTGACGATTTAAAAACTTGAAAATTATAAAGCGTTGCAACGCGAAACGATTGAATAATTTGGAGAGTTCTGTTGTTGTCGTTTAATTTTGTAAAATTACTAAGATTGCTTAAATATAGTTTAAAATACGTCTCCCATACATACTTGGCAGGTTGGCCGAGCGGTCTTATTGGTTTTTACTCCAGGACTCCGGGGGTTCGAGCCCTGCGGCGGGCTACTTTTCTTCCTTTTTTAAATATTATTCTTGATTTTTACTGGAGCTTTTTAGATCCAATGTTTACATTTATCGATATAAAGCATTTAATGACAAACTTCAAAACATGCCAAAATCTGTGAAAAGGCCCCTTTAAGGATTTTTTTATTAACGATTTTGATGAAATTTTGATTTCGTTATTTGATGCATGCCATAATTAAAGGTGAAACTTCAAAGTTGATTTACATTTTTTATATGAATTTCATCTATTAATACTCACTTATATAATAAACCAATCGTTCTAAGATACCCAAAAGTACTCTCTTCTGAATATTTAAGGGTCGCTACTGCCATTTTTATTTTGCATATGCAGTTTAAATTGAGGGTTATAAAACGGTTACGCTGACTGAGTCAGTTACATTTATATGAGCATTTGTTTTTCCGAACATCGTAATCGTGATAATCTCTCAACTGATAGTTGAGACAATTTTGATAAAAACAGTGCAACAACTACATTTAAGAGACGAAATTTGAACAGTTCAGTATTGTTCAGTTCTAGTTCATGAATTGTGCAGATCGCAGAACGTTCTATTGCAATGAAAAATGAAAATATTCAAACATTACACATATGTAATGTTGTCATCTGTCTAAGCTTAACCACAAATGACATTTTATTACCGATGCATTAGGTTTGAGAATTCAATATTAACGACGATATTCACAAAAGGATATGTTTTAAACAGCCGTTGTTTGTTGGAAGATATCCAACAAAAGAAGATCAGAATGAATCAAACAAGGAAAGCATTGGCCTGGCTTGTTGAATTGCTACCCATCATAACGACAAAGAGGTTAAATTAAATTCGAATCTTACAGTTCTTAATACAAATTTGTCTAACTGATCGGAACTATATTTTGCTTTGCTGTACACGGGTCCGAAACATTCATCTTGCGTTGTTAATTAGTAGCTTTAAAATAGTTGTGTTTGTGTTTTTCCCCCCATAAAAGTCAGCGTGTATCATGAAAATATGTTTAATAAAGCACCTTATTTCCCATCATAGCGTTTATTCGGTGAAGTCAAGAGTATAATTATGTCGATAACTAATGAGGACCCATACCCCCTTATATTTGTCGTATGCCGTCTATAAATACGTATCAGATGAATTTTGTTTTTGAATGGACGAAATAAGACCTACTTGTTTGAGGTGTTCATCTTCTTCAATGAAAAGTTATGAACTCATCGGGACATGTGTGTCTGACACGATTGATCCAATTTGTCGCTCTTGTCCCGATATGGATGTTTTATAATTGAATGTCTAATCAACGCTCACACGAGATTTTTATTTTTTCTTATTTATATATATCCAGTTTGTGACCCTTTTATTGCAAGGAACAACCCTTTTGTGTTTTTGTTCGCACATCATCATAATTGAGTATATTTATCCTAAATGCCGATCAAAATGGTTATAAATGTATATTGCTTTTTTTCCATTACAATAGCAGTATGGAAACATGCTAATTTTGTTCATCTACTTTGAAAATAAAGCATAAACATTAAAGAACGAATCTACTTATGTTTTCACAATTTAAGCAACCTCTATTCCAATTCTTATAACTAATATTATTAATATGCAAGTTTGTCATTGCATTCAGTTGAAACAATTGGAAATAAACTATTCGAAGATACAGCACACATTTATGTTGATATGGTGTCACGCAATACTTGATTCCCCATTTAGATGTCTGTAGCGCAATTGAAATCAAAAAGATTGTTTGGGCCTATAGAAAACGAGGAAAACAGGCAGTTGGAAATCACATTTACTGTTGCATGATATCTATCTGGAAAAAAACTAATATCTTGCTGCATATACATGTCGTTTTATTGTAAGATGTTATGGTCAATTCAAAGCGTCACGGAAATCAAATTGGTGACACTATTACAATTTTTCTAAAATGATTCGTACACAATACACTATATACGAAGAAACTTTTGTTGGTTTTTTTCGTTTGAGCGAAGAATGATTTTTTCAGACGATTTAGAAAAAAACTGGCGTTGCACGGTTATGAAGTTTGTAGTAAATAATAATGTTTCGATTTTCTCGGAATTTAAAATACATTTTTGCGGTAAGAATTTACCGGGTGAAGAGCAGGTAGTGTATGAAAATGTAATAAAGGTTTGGTATTAAATATAAATGTAACACAATGTCATTGACGATGGCATTCTTACAATAAATAAATAGTTTTCATTTAACTGAGCACATGTTATTGTTAAATATTGATCTCATACGAACTGCAACCAATGATTTGCACATGAAATAATATGTTTTATAACACATAAGTACTGCTCTTATTGCTATTTATTGCCTAGGCTACACTATTTATAGATATGCAACAGGAAGCATTTTAGCTCTCGATAAGCTTGATGATCTTGCTCGAAAAATACATTTATCTGAGACAGTTGCTAGGAGAAAATCACTCTAAATACGGCTTTTATGTGATGTGAAACATATGTACACAGCACAGAGGCTGTCGTGAACTATATAAACCCCGCTCTTTGAAAACCAGACTGTATGCATGTGAGTTGAATGTCGCCCTAGAATAGCCTGAGAATCCGAACTGGCTCATTAGGGACGACACTTCACGCTTGTATGAAACTTTTTATTTATCAGATTTCTCTTCTGAACAAAAAGCAAGTTTGGGCGAAAAGGGTTTCCCATAATAGCCTTTGAGGACCGCACATGGTTTTTGATGATAACACTTCACACTAGTGCATTTAGCCGGGGCTTCCAAGATCGAGGCTAGTTCATTGTGTATAACATCACTATCATGGAAGCTATACCTTGTGTATAACATCACACTCATGGAAGCTATACATTGTGTATAGCATCACTATCATGAAAGCTATACATTGTGTATAACATCACACTCATGGAAGCTATACATTGTGTATAACATCACACTCATGGAAAGCTATACATTGTGTATAACATCACTCTCATGGAAACTATACATTGTGTATAACATCACCATCATGAAAGCTATAGGTAATAAGTCATAATCACATCTAAATGGTCATGGAAGCCGATGCTTACATATATTTGAATAATTACAAAACATTCATATATGCTTTTTATTTTGTATAATACAAATGATAATGTACATTCTCTAAACGATAAATGTATCGTTGTGATTAATCAAAAATTGTAAATAGTTATCAATTAGTTGAATATATTTTTAGCATGCGTTATGCACATAATATCGTCCCATCTTGTTGCTTATTATAGTTGTTTCAAATAATTACTGGTTTTACATTGCATATTCAACTAACACTTAAACTTACACGTTTGTTAAAATTTAAGACACGTGTTAATTGATTAGTACTCGAACACTCTTGTTCACACCGATGGCCTTTTACAAAAAGGAGTATTTTTAATGCGAACAAATCGAAAAGTTGGCATGAATTCATTTCTTTTTTTTTCAATGAATCAATCGTCTTTTATTGATTTCAAATTAAATTATAACCTTTCAAAGAGTACACGTTTTGTTTTCTTTTAAATGAAGATCTGGACTAGGAATTTCTTTGTAAATCAATATGCCACAATCTTCTCTAAGCCCATGGTATTTTTAAAATTGAATAACTGGTCTTTAAAGTACATATTTGTTTTGCAAGTTAACTTGCTTGTAGAGCGTTAAATATAGGGTCATGTTGTGGTACTTCAGATTTACAAAATAGATTTGAACTATTTATAGTTCATGTCCAAACTTATTGAGACATAAATTGTTTTGTCTATGCGAATGTTTACAATATATATAAATTCTATATGTACAATATGCGTACTCTATGACAATGAGATTAATGTTTATTCGCGTTTGAAGTGTTTTAATGTTTAATTCAACAAAATACTGTGCATAGTACATAGTTAAATAACAAAAACATAAAAACCTAAAATTGTATTCTACATATTTTGCCTCGCTAATACATATCGGCTGTATAGGTACTTATACCATTATATTAAATTGCCTGTCTCTATGCACTTCACTGATTGAAATAAAAGGAAAATATCGCCTCCTTGGTGCAAAAAGGTACAAGGCGAATCTATAGTAAATGTGTCTCGTAAACATGAGTTTCACTCTTTCCGTGAAGATCAAATGAAGTGGTAATGGTGTTTTAAAGCCGACTTGTTCCTTATTGCTTGTCAGACGACACATGGTTTTGAAACCAATCAGACATCTTGAAGGATACGACGGTTGAAGAAGAGCTTCTTGAAGACAACACGTGTACGTTCCAGGATGACAGCTTGTTTACATTCCATCAAGCGACGAATGTGTTGAATACGTATGACGAGTTGTAGGTTTTTCCCATATGCGATTGCCTTTTGTGTTTTATTGTGTTTTAAACTCACACGAGTCACCATTGGACCAATGTTTAGAACATAATATATGAGAAGTAAGCTATCAAAGCACGATACAAATCGATTGGCTTGTATTGATTCATGATTTCAGCACTGTCAAAACCAGTTTAATACTAATTGGGGGGGCAATGTTGGCTTGCATGTATTCGCAAGTTCCGCTATTGTTATTGTAGGTTATACATATACGCATACATTGTATGAGAAATAACGTTAATATATCCTTGTCATCGTTCTGATTATTCTTACAATAAAAGTATAACAGGTTTATTAAATGGTTATTTAAACTGCGAAGAGAGAATATATAAGATACGTTACAATCATGTTTTCGTTTAAACCAGTTTTTGGTCTTCACTGACAGAGCATCCGCTTTGGGAAAGGACTTTCAGCTCGCATCAATAGTCGGATTAATGTTTTGATCGTTTTGCAAGAACGAACATTATTCCACTTTATACTGATACATTATTGATACAATTCCTTTTTTACGTGTTGCTTAGTTACATTTTAAGGACTTTGTTGAGAATGTAGTTATACCTTATGAATTAAACAGTGCAGCATATATACGTTTTCTGATATTTAACCAATACTTATAATCGATAAGGTGGAATTAAGTTCAACAAGACTATTGCCAAGCAATATATGTCCCCTACCGACTCCACCATTGTCAGTTTTTTTAAACATTTGTTGCCATAGCAACCATAATTTTTGACGTAGGAACACAATTATATGACGTGCATTATGTCCATATTGTCATCTGTACATCTTTTAAGTTTCATGAAAAAATATGAAGAACTTTTAAAGTTATCGCAGGATCCAGAAACGTGTGAGGGACTCATGGACACACAGAGCGCAAACCATAAGTTCCCTCCGGTGAAACCGGTAGGGGACAATTATACAGGCTATCCATATGTTCATTCATTCTGCATTTCACGATGCATATATACTCAAAACTATCTTAAAGTGTTGTTTTATTTTTAAAGGTTGAATTAACCCCGATATCTGATTCTCAAAAGAATTTAGTCTTACAAAATGTTAACTATAACCATGGTGTTCATGTTGGTGGACCTGTTCAAACATCAACATCAAGTCTTCCAAATGAGTTCACATACCTAACATGGCTGTTTAACATAACTAACGATTACTTGGAGAATAATATTATAAAGTTATTTCGCATCGGAGCAGTGACAAAAACTCTTAATAATGGGACATTTACATTGTATTCGCAAAGATACAATTTTGTTACGTACAACAATATGGATTTTCTCCTTGAATTGTATTTCTTTAAAAGCAAGACAAAGAAGACCAACGTACAATCAATTGGTAGACAAGTTCATACAGACCAGTTCAGACCAGGCCAAACGGACAAACACACAGACGGAAAGACGGATAGACGGACAGACAGACAGAGAGACAGACAGACAGACAGATATTTTTATGGCAATATGTTGAATTGAATTAAGTGGGCTAAGATACTTTTCCGCGATGAAGTGAAATAGTTAAGGATTATATTATACCAAACTTTGAAAAAATAAGCAGAATTAACCTTGATGTCAGTGTTATATTTCAAGCAATAATCAGTTATCATTCTCACCTCATGGGTAAGTTGTTCATGCTCAATGCTAGAACTAAAATGGGAGGATACCCGCGAGGACTCCACTTAACGTGCCATGAGCGTATTCTTTTCTATCCAGACAGTCGTCTTAGGTCTTCATCCACCAATATTACAAAACAACAACAACACTTATTATATATTATTATATCTACTAAGAAAGCTGAAAGTCACAATTTCACATACACTGCGTTGCCGCAACAAAAATGTTAAAATAAAGTTATTTATATTGATTTAAGGTTAATATAATGAGATATCAATATTACTTTGTAATTATATAAATAAAGCGAAATAATTAATACAAAATACCATACATATGGTTTCCTGAACATGTTCTCAAAATTGTTGGATTATAAAATCGATTAGTGGAATTAATTAAATCACCGATACTTTTTTTTTATTCCCAACCACCAAACACATGTTTAAAAAAATAAATACACCAAATAAATTACAGAAATGTCATAGCTAAGATACTACATAACTTGACATACTTATAGTTATGAGTAAATTTATCATTATATATTCTCACAAATACTATTAAATTTTCATCATCATTATCAACCATATCATCAACATCATATCAACATCATTATCATTATCATACAAATGATAACCCAAAGACAAAAAATGAGTGTGTGCATGTATTTGACAGGACTTTCGACATATACATGCAAAAAACACACACACTTTTTTGGCGCCAGTTTGTGTTCTATGTGCAACGTAGATCGACCTCAATAGCACCGCTCAGTTGATGAGTCTCGATACGACTGCAAACGGTGTAACATTCTTGTTCAGATGTATAAAGGACTGAAACAATACTAATTAAATGATGTAGGACATGTCATTAAGTATACTTAACATGCACATGTGTGGCATGTGAATAGTGCAAATTTGCAGGAAGTAATATCTCCAGTGTGTCACTTTGTGTTTCGTGTGTCGCCCTTTAAATGCGAGACACGATATTTTGCACGATACTCAAAGCGACACATGATATTTTGCGCGATACATGAAGCGACACACGGTATTTTGCGCGATACACGAAGCGACACGCGATATTTACCACGATATATCGCCTTTTGGGCTACATACACAAGGGCGATATTTCGTGGTACATTCTCGCGCGTCGCTTCGTGTATCGCGCAAAATATCGTGTGTCACTTCGTATGTTGCGCAAAATATCGTGATTCGCTTCGTGTGTCGTGTGTCGCTCTTAATGAAAGAAGGGCCAGATTATAGATGGCGCTATACGGAGTCCGTAATTAATCAATATCCGACACCCTGTACTATCCTTTTGCGGTAACACAAATAACATTTACGAGACCATGCAAATACAAAATGTAACGCATGTCAGACATTCAGACATTTTTGTAATTGGAATTTGCAAAGTTATAATTATGCCGTTTTTCCCCCAATAACAGCATGGATTGCGGTAGCTCCACAGATATTGCATTGAAACTCGAAGTCATGATACGCTTTATGTAAAACTATCCATGTATATTATACTTGATATACCTCGTGACAGTAATGAGTTTATTCTTACATCGATGATTATTGATAAACGAAAATATATGGTAAGAATAGGTATTATTCATGAACGTTTTTTCTCTTGAAGGAATATAACTATGGCATACTATATTTGATAATTTATTACATTGATTGTGTTTATGTTTCAGTATTTTCATCTGAGGAGCGTTTTCTCTGTTATTATATTATCTGTTTGCAACAAAAAATATTGGATTTATTACATTTATAAACAACCCACTGCCTTAAAAAGATACAAAAATTAGATCCACAATAGCTATTTCTCGAGTCATCTTCACCCCCTCCCCACAATAAAAAAGACATAACATTGTTTGTAATTTACAACGAACACAATTATTAAATAGAATCGTTTCTTATGAGATTGTGAGAAGCTGAATTGTTAAAGAAACATTATAACATAATATAAGTCGCCTTATTAGATTTTTTTGTTATTTGCGTTATGTAAAGTAGCAATGGTTCGTTTAAGATCCGTTTCAGTAATAAACATAAATTTATTACGCGATCGATACCGTATATTTGCAATTTATTCACTCACATGCGATTTATCTTAAATATTAGCATTTTAATTTATATATTGAAAATGATGTGATAAAACCACACAATAATTCAAAACTATTTATTGATCTTGTAGATGCATTTTTATGTGAACTCTGATTGGTATAATGATAATAAATTATGTATAATATTTTTGAATTCTTATATATATGATATTAATGAATTTAAGTTAACATTATCGATTTTACCGTTAGTTATTCGCGTGATGTGAATTATATAAATAAGTGCCAGATGTACATGAGATTCGGTGTAAGAAGCGTTTCACGTAGGATGTCAAGGAGCTGAAAGTCTCCTTCAGGCTTTCCTTTCTGCAGGAGATAGCCCCCGATATTTTACCGAGGAACATCCAGAAATAGAAAATTGAAAACAACTAATTGTGCACTCAATATCATTCTAGAAAAATCCTGAAATGGTGTAAATACCTGAGACGGCTCCAACAGCATACTGACAACTTGACATGGAAAAAGGATAATACGTTGAGGACAGCGATTAAGTTGAAAACCGATATTTTAATTGGAAATCATCGTGAAATGGATCATTGACGCAAATAGAGCGCGCACTCATTAGCATAACCGAAAACACCCTAAAGTGGAGATATGCTATAAAAAAACACACTATATCATACTGGAAACAATAAGAAACGTTGATATGGTAAATGCAAAGTATAGACTGCCGTTTTTAAACCATAAGCACAGTGAAAAAATGAATTAATCACAACTAAGTTAAAGACCGATATCATTCTGGAAATTTCCCAAAAATAAAGAAATGACAACAACTCAGATAACAAACTATATAATACTGGATAACACTATGATATGAAAAAATGATAACAATTTTTTTTTTTATTCAATATAATACATACAATGTATACATGTATACATACAACATAGCGATTGTACAAAGCAATAAAGTTCAGACATGTTATACAAGATATGCTAATATATATACTTTTTTCCATAAAATAGAAAAAAAATTGGGCTTATATGTTTTTTCTTTGGTTGTTTGTGATAGGTGTTTTTTTATTTTAAAAAGAGAAAAGAAAAGAACAACAGAAGAATAGTTATGAAAAATGATGATTTGTATAAAGTTGGAAGAAAGCATACTGGACATGTGTGTTTTGTTGTATAGTCACAATTATCTTATAGGATTGAAAAAAAATATACAAAAATATTTTAGAAAGATAAACTAACATTAGAGTAAAATGTATATAAGTGGACAAAGATTATGAGAATTTAATCCGATTCCATTTTTTTTCAAAGATTTGTAATGTGTTATTACTGAGGGCTATTTCTTTCTCAATCTGGATTTTTAGTTTAAGACTATGGACAAAACAATTAAAATTTGGTACTTGTTTTTTGTACTTCATGTTAAAGATAAAATATTTCATCAATATAAGAATAAAATTCACAATATTATTACAGTCTATTGATTTCAATGAGTAAAATCCGAAACTTACATTTAAGAAAGATAGTTTAACGTTTAGTTGATGTTGTTCAAGAAAAGATTCTAATTGATTCCAAATAGGCTGGATGTGTTTGCACTCCCCAAAAAGATGTTCTATAGTTTCGATGTATTCACCGCAGAAGTCACACAGATTTGAGTTAGATAATTTACATTTAAAGAGATATTTATTTGTAGCTATAATTCTATGGATGTATTTATATTGAAAATTTCTCAGTGTGCTTACAATGGTTGCTTTATATGCCATGTAAATATGTGTTTCCAATTAAGTTCATGTTCTCCGAAAAGGACTTGCCATTTATTTTGTGCTTTGGAGTTTTCTGCAAGATTGTTAATTTGTAGTGTGTAAAATATTTTATTCGTTTTGGTTTTTCTTCCAAGTATGTTTTCTACGAATGTTGTTTGGGTACATGGTGTATTATTTGTATTGATTTCAGATTTAATATGTATGGGTATGCTTTTGATTAGTGTGTAGTACTTCAGAAAATTATTTAAAGGTATTCCGTATATGTAGCATATATCATCAAAAGAGTAGAAATCCTTAATTCTGTAGTCATATAATTGGTCGACATATTTAATGCTTCGTTCAAACCAATCTTTATAGAAAAACGTCTTATTGTTTGAACTTATGTCTTTATTGTTCCATAAAATAGTTTTACTGCTGGTTTGGGTTTCTAGGTTATCAGTGACATCACTCCATGCTGATAGAACATCAGACAGAAATATGTTTTCGTTTGCAATTTCATGTAAGATAGTATTACTGATGTTACATTCTAAGAGTAAGGACCCACCATATTTTTTTTAGGATTTTCTGGTAGAATAATTTCCATTTACTCGTATTGGTATTATCTAGGTATCTTTTAACCCAGCTGCCTTCAAAAATGAGTCAATGTACGTTAATTGGATACCTCCATTTTCTACAGATTGAATTCTTTTTATTTTATCAGGTTTACCGTCCCATATGAAATTAAATATTGCTGATTTTATATCGTTGACATCATTTGGTGGATTTGGGAGAACTGTTAATACATAAATTAATTTAGGAAGTGCAAACTTTTTCAATACTGTGTTTTTCCGATTAGTGTAAGTTTACGGTGATGCCATGATTTTAAGCAGTTTTTAAAATTCTGTAATTTAGGTATTATGTTTTTAAGAACTGTATCCTTTTCATTATTTGTGAAAGTAATTCCTAACGTTGTGGCTTCATCGGATGTCCAAATAAATTTCATTTATTTTTATATTGGACATTACTTTGTTTTAATTTACCTACGCGTAGCACAGTACATTTACTTTTGTTTAGTTTAAGACCAGATGTCATTCCGTAAAGGGTTAGCGATTCTATTAGGTTATGGAAAGAATCGTAATTGTCGTTTAAAAAATAAGTTGCATCGTCAGCAAACAGGGACTGTTTGATTTCTTCATCAGGTTCTAGTGATATGCCTTTTATGTGTTTATTTGATTGGACGTGATGTGATAGATACTCGATGCAAATAATAAATAGCGATGATGAGAGTGGACATCCGTGTCGAACCCCTCGTTCGATGTTAAAACTGTTTGAAAAGAAGCCATTGTTAATGATTATACTGTTAATATCGGTATAGAATAGTTTGACCCATTGAATGAGACTTTCACCAAAGTTCATATTTTCTAAGCAAGAGAGCATAAATGAATGATCAAGCGAATCGAATGCTTTTTCAAAGTCTGCAAAGAATATTAGACCAGGATTATTTGAATTGTTGAAAAAGTTTATGCATTCTTGGATAAGACGAACGTTTACACCAATGTAACGTCCTTTTATGAAACCAGATTGAGATTTTGATATGATTGATGGTAATATTTTTTTTTATTCTGTTTGCTATACTTTTAGTTGCAATTTTATACTCATTGTTTAGTAAACTAATCGGGCGCCAGTTTGATAAGGATTCTAAGTTTTTTCCAGGTTTTGGAATAAGTGATATAATACCTTGTTTTATAGCGTCGTTAAGTTTTCGTTGTTAAATGAATAGTTAAGTGAATTAATTAGATGTGTTTTTATATCATTCCAGAATATTTTATAAAATTCGATTGTGATGCCATCAGATCCTGGGCTTTTGTTATTTTGCATTTCTTTTAGGGCTAATCCACATTCATATTTATTGAGCAATCCGTCGCACAGTTGTTTTTCCTCCTGGTTTAAAGCGCGATGTGTGTTTTTAAAAAGGGTGTTAGTTTCAACATTTTTTCGTTAATAGAGGGTTTCGAAAAATAAACGTTGTTCTTCTAGTATTTGAGTTCTGTTTGTTATATCTTTGCCATTGACTACTAATTTGTGTACAGTTTTTTGTTCACTTCTACGTTTTTCAATGTTTGCGAAATATTTTGTATTTTTTCATTGTGTTCAATATGCTGTGCACGCGCTCTTAGCATTTTTCCATTGAGATGTGTATGATAGATTCCATCTAATATTTGTATTTTTAATGTTATTTCATTTTCAATGTCGGTGGTATCATTTGTGTTTGTTTGATGCAATTGTTTTTCAAGTGATTCAATGGTTTTGATGGTTTCAGTTTCAAGTTTGTGTGTTTCTTTTTGTTTAAATGATGTGTATCTAATTGTTGTGTTACGTATATTTCCTTTAATTACTTCCCATAAGGTCTTTGGGTTTGCATCTTTATTATTTTGAACTGTATTTAATATTTCCTGTTTTTGTGTTTGATATTGTGTATCTAATAAGATGCTGTTGTTAATTTTAAAGTATCCTGGGCCTCTTTCAGGTTGTATATTGTGCAGTTTAAGTTCAACTAGAGAGTGGTCAGGCATAAATCCTGGTTTTATGTTACATGTGTCAATAATGTTGCAAAGAGATTCAGATATTAAACAATAGTCTAATCTTCAAAATATTGTTGGTTTTGTGTTTGAGTGCCAGGTGAATTTGTTTTCGTTTGGGTATACTGTACGCCAGATATCTAACATATTGTAGTTTTGAATTATGTTATTTAAAATGTTTCTATTTTTAGGATGAGTATAAAGGTTTCCCTTCTTTTTATCTTATAATGGGTTAAGAACAGTATTGAAATCACCACCGACTATAATATTTTTATCTTGGTTATTAATTATAAAGGATTGTAATGTTTCGTAAAATGTGGAATCGTCAATGTTAGGGCCGTAAACGTTGATTAATGTAAGTTGTGTTTCATGTATTTTGATATCTATACTTGCTTGTCTACCAATTATTATTTCGTTAAAGTTATCGAATGTGATCCCTATATTATTTTTTATCAGAAAGGCAATGCCTTGTTTATTAGAATGCTGTCCACTGAGATAGATGTCTCCGCCCCATTCTTCTTTTAAGGTTTGTGCTAAAGTATGTGTCAAGTGACTTTCTTGTAATAGGCATATACTTTTTTTTTTTTCGTTTAACCATTTTAAGATTTTTACGCGTTAATCTTTATTGTTTAGCCCTTTTACATTCAAAGTGCATAATTTAATCATTTTAAGAGGTGGAGGGTGATGTAAATGATAATTTGTGTGTGTTTGTCCAGTTAGTTTCTATTTTAAAATATGTCCAGTTGTTTTCTATTATACGACATAAAATTTCTACATATACAAACAAAAATAGAAATAAAAAAATAGGGAAACAAAAAGATGAATATTCCATAGAAATGAAACAGTAAAAAGAAATAATCACGAAAGTGAGAAGAAAAAAACAATAAACAACTAGTCCCTAATAGAGACACAAAAATACCATATTAATCCTCCGAGATTATAACGAATAAAGATACATTCGGAGCAAACTATAAACTTCAATGCATCAATAAAACAACAGTTTACATGTACTATAAGGTATATGTACATTGAGGCAGGAAAGGTCACTAAAAACAATAATACAGGCACATGCATATTGGATAAAATTCTCAATGCAAAAACAAATATCGTTGAAAATTGAATCTCAAACAAAACACAATAGAACTTTTGTATGGCCCAAAACCATTGACCCGGCACCCGTGAACTAGATTAACATTTTCAATTATACGCATAGGTTTTTCCTTTTATGCATATCAGTAATATTCGTGCACGTTTTGCACGAGTTTAATGTGGCAAGAACAGTATACTTAGTGAGAAAACCCCCCATAAAAGAATAGAAAAAACTTCAAGTTCACAAATAAATTGATTCTTTGTTACGGTACTTTATATATTCATAGAGTTAGGGCAGTATATGTACTATAAACTATATGTAAAGAGGCACAGAAGAAAAACAAACTCGCCAAAAACAATACAAAAATTCGTACACATGCCTATTGAATTATAGTACTCATTATAAAAACAAACATCATTGCAATATATTTGACATTTTGATATTTCGAACGATAAAGCAAACTAATACACTATGAAAACAAGCCCTGAACTGTTAGCAGAACATAATGACAATTGTTTGTGGAGCTCGACAATATTAATCCGGCATCCTTGATCTCCATTAGCA
Source organism: Dreissena polymorpha (assembly GCF_020536995.1). Taxonomy (NCBI): domain Eukaryota; kingdom Metazoa; phylum Mollusca; class Bivalvia; order Myida; family Dreissenidae; genus Dreissena; species Dreissena polymorpha. The sequence goes on from NC_068358.1 coordinate 130,581,905, forward strand.
TTTCGCTTTTTTACGCGATAGTTGCTCCCTATATTTGCATTCAGTTTAATCGGCACGTTTTGCACGAGTTGTATGTGGTAATAACAGTATAAATGTAAATTGACAAAGAAACATAACAATTAAAAAATAAAATATGTGATCATGCATGTAGAAAAACAACAATATGCAGTATTAAAACAAACATCGTTGTAATTCATTTGACAATGTGCTATTTTGAATGTTTATAGCAGTATAGACGCAAGAAAACTGGAGACAAACCAAAAGCATTGAAAAAAGGATTTGTGTAGCTCGACAGCATTGAACCGGCGCGAGTGAATTCCATGTGCATTTATATTTCATGCATTGCCTGTTCCTTATATTTACATACAGCTTTAAGTGTGCACGTTTTGCAAGAGTTTTATAAGGCCATAACAGTATAATTAGTGAGAAAAACGTTTTAATTGAAGAAAATCGTTTGTAATATAGAAATGTATTATTTTGTTTTCCGTAACAGTATTTCAATGAATTTAAATTGTAAAATTATAGTAACTATATCCAACCAATTTATAATATGTATATGTACATATACCCAACTAATTTATAATATGTATATGTACATACAAATGCAATAGGGAATAAATCTTATGTAATGTATGCACTTATACTATTTAGGTATGTAATTACGCAGAGAGGTAAGTGCGGTATGCTTAAATGAAGGTAGGTATGTTTACGGGAAGCTAGGTATGTTTACACGAAGAGAGGTATGTTAACAGGAATGTGGGTACATAATTATACAGGAGGTAGATACATGTAATCATGACATGTTGTGGCAAATATTGATATTTGTATAAATGAATGCAAACACTTTAAAAAAATGATCTTACTCAAAATAATATTCATCAATGTTTTATGTACAAATCAGTGTAAAGCTGGTGATTTCAATACGATCGGCTATTTAAATGATGTAATAAACTGCTGTCATTTTAGGTTTACACACTTCAATTTGTCACACGTTTCACATTTTTTGAGTGTTAAATCTGTTTTGGTGATCGGAGAATAGTAGATGCAGCTTTCTTGGCGTATGTGGTGGTCTCTTTTTGTGGCCACGGTTTAATTAGCCAGTTTTGATATTGTTTATAGTCCACGTGTTCATTGCGATCAATGCCCTTGTACCTCACACACAGTTTGCCTTCGTGAGACCAGGCCCTTTCAACACGGCTTGGCTCCTTGTGACGCAGGGATGCTAGCACCTCGGCGTTTATTTTGGTCAAGTCTTCGTTGATGTAAATGCCTGTGCCCTTTAGTTGCTTTGCGCGCTTCATGACATCAATTTTTGTTTGTCGACGCACACATTTAACTATCACAGCTCTATTTTTGTTTGGTATATATTTCCCGAGCCTGTGGGCGATATCGATGTCTTTGTATTCAAGACGTACGTTTAAATGGTGACTCATCATTTTCGCCGTGTGTTCAGCAACTTGAATCGATGTTTGATTTTCTGAGTCAAATGAGAGGCCAGAAATTCGAATACTGTTCCGGTGGCCATACTGCTCGAGGTCATTGATACCGGCCTCGTAAGTCTGATTTTTGGAATGGTCAGATTGTTTTAGAATGTTAATCTCCTGATACTTCGCACTGAGCTGCTGTTTTAGTGTAGCCAATTCTTTTGCCTGGTCAAACATCTTGCTTTCGAGAATTTTGATTTGTTTAACAACGGATCCGAGTAATTGTTCTTTGAGGCCTTCGAGCGATTCTTTTATTATGTTTTTAATAATGTCTGTATCGCTTCTTGTAAGGACATTGGACAGTTTGGCGCGTATTTCGTCTAAACGCTTTTCAATACTAGGTGATTCTGTTTTGTTTTGTTTGTTTTCATTTTCTTTTGTTGCAATGAATGCTGTCATGCTTTTTGACCTGCTGTCTCTTTATCTGTTTTTTTATTTTTATTAGATTTTTTGCCCTGCTTGGGTACTTTGGGTGATTCGAAAAGTGACGAATCTAGAAGGCTCGCGTCAGTAACCGCCCCTTCGCTTGCTGTAAAGGTATAGGCCCTTTTGTTCATTTAAAGTTACAATACACAACACGTTGTTTTACACATCAGACTATTATTCAATCACTGTTACCACATAGATGTAAATGAATGGATATGATTGGATGCGCTTCGCCGCTTCGCAACATTGGATGATTGTCGCCGATTAGAGTTCAATAGATTTGGTCATGCGTGACGAAGTGACCGACAACTCGGACGTTTTGGCCATGCGTGACGAAGTGACCGACAACTCGGACGTTGGAATGACCGGTTTTGATGACACGTAAAACAAGTCCAATCCCCCACCCAGTGATAAATGCAAAGGAACAACTTTTGATAAATAACTAATTTTCTATGGTATATTTCAACAAAATTCTTTACTTGCTCGTTTGCCTGAAGTCCACACACCTTACATATCCCTGAAGTTTATAGTTTGCACACCGATAACTTAACTTTATTCCATTTTTAAATCCATCTACATTTTTGTGTCTTTTCACTACCGGAAACGGAAACGTTTATCAGAATCATTCTATCATGCTGGAAAACCCTATGAATTATAACACAATGCTTTACACTTATTACGTTATGATAAGGAATCATATAGCAATAATTTTAGTAATTGGGCTTTAAGACAAACAATGATGCGTAACTTGTGTCACGCAAGGCGATGCGTTGCACTTAATTTCTTCTATTCTCATCAGTGATTTATATTCACCACGTTTCTATCCAATAAGTCACATAAAATAATATCTTCCACTTCACCTGAAAAAAGTTGACCACGATTGCATTTATGTAATTATTGCCTTTGTAAGTAACTATGATACTCTTGAGTGTGGGTAAATACATATTGTTGAAATGCGTTAGAGCAACAACCACAAATACAACTTGCGCAATATATGATTGTTCGTATACCAATTGTTGGTCTAGTTAAAAAACAATTGATATATTATTTGTATCTTAAAGCGGGTATATACGATTTTTTATATGTGTTTAATTGTAATATATTGATAAAATATGTTACAATAACACAAAATAGGCAAGAAAAATTATACATTAAAGCCGAATTTCATAAAATGCAGCAATGACAAATTAGCGCCCCGAGCCGATAGTGACGTACATATTTTCCTACAATAACCGAAGCATTCGTCTTTGTATTAGGATCGGAGATAGTGTTCGTGTGTCGTATGAATAGATATCGTTGCAGGAATTCAAATAAACCGTTAAACTAAGTTTAGATGCACATCGTACATGTATGGTATACATGCTGGCGAATTCGGCTGTACAGCCGTTTTCAATTTCAGAATTAAATATCTGGCTCATTTCGCATTTTTCGACATATGTTCTTCTTAACTTTTGTTTTAATTTAGATTGAAATATATATATAATAAGTTTTTTACACAGTTTATATAAATTCATAAATATTTGACAAAATCGTATATACCCGCTTTAAATGTAGACAATATAAACAAAGCACGCTATTCTACATTCATTGCATTTCATAATAGCGTTGATGCCAGTGATATGGATGTCAAAGCATGACGGTGAAGATGACTCTTAATTCGTTGTATGAGACCGATTATGAAAATGATGGTGTGATCCAACCACATCTTCCCCTTCATTTGAACAGTTGCTACCTTTCCAATGAATACTGTTTTTAAATTAGGCCTTTTTACATATAAGGGAAGATTCGTTTTTATAATGCATCGTTACACAAGTTATGAAAATTCTTTCTGTTTTGTTAATTTTCGAAATGGTTTGCATATTGCACTGAAAAGTAAAAGCAAAAAAAAAACATTCGTCCACCGTGTTAAAGTTGGCATCAACTTTGGAACCCAAGTGTTTGTTTACTTTCCTCGAATAGTCTTGTGCACTGAAATTAAGCTTTCGCTCAAGCCGTCGTTAGACTGCAACGGCTCAAGTCACCAATCTGATTTTGATACAAAATCATAAACTTTAAATATGATTTTCTTTTTACGTTTTGAATTGTTTAAATGTTTTACACACACCTTGTTTCTATTAAAAATAGGCGAATGTCTGTAAAATGTTCAGCCAGCAAGAAAACAATTGGCGTATTGTTAAACCGTCTCTTACGTTAGACAAACAAGAATTGATTGACATTGAAAGTCGTTCAAATCGTTACATTAAACTCTCCGAAGTAACGTTTGTGAGCCGTGGAAAACTGTATGGATTTACTTAAGTACTAAATATTAAAAGGAACATTTCTGTGCTTATGAAATAACTAAGCAAAATTGTTATATACCATTTTCTTTCAAGCTTATTGCTACTAGTGCATTGTATCATTGTGTGAAACCCCGTTTGTTAATTTTACTAAAATATCGCAAGTTAGCGATGTGCTTTTACACACGAATCAATGGGCGAACAAAGTAAAACAACTCAATTCATGGGATATTAATAGTGTATTTACCGCTTTATAACATATTGTCGCAATTTAGAAATAATTTGTTTGGTTGCACAATTCCATACACTAATTCAGCATCTTATTTTATTTATATTAAAACAATATTTCTGCAAGTGCAACATGATGAAAATACATATTTATTCACCCAATAAGTTGGCCAGCTACTTGTCTTCACTAGCGTCAGATAAATGGTGTCTGACGTTGTCAAGTTTATCTCTTAATGTGAATTTTTTCGCGCATGATATAAAATTCATTAATTGATATCTGAAAATGCAACCGTTTCCTTTAAACACGGTTCGATAGTCTAGCTGATGGCATCGTAAACGTGCTTTTATCGTTTTTGTAGTGCAACTCTTTAAACTGAAATAACAAATGTTAGAGTATAAAATTGTTCTACTAATCATAAACCTTTTTATTACTTAGCATTATGAGGTTTGAAGGAAATGCATGTTCGATATTACCATACGGTCAGTGTTTGAAGTTATTAAACGTGTTTGATATTTGTAAACATAGTCACTTATCAAATATGCTTAGCTCAATCTATACGTTTTCTCATTTTGTAACGTTTAGTTGCTCTATCAACACATCGGGACAGACATGGTTAATGATTTAAATATAAGTTCAGTATGGGTATTGGCTATATTGTCGATAAGACGATTACAAAATCGCGTACTATAATGTGTATAATGCTTCATATATATTTGGTCAATTATATATAGTAAACAAGTATTTGAAATTATAATGTTCTTTTAAATATTTAATTAAAATCACAAAAAAGAGCAGCATTTTTGAGTTGTTGCTTTCGACCGATCACATATTTACTTACAATTATCAACTCTAATGGTTATACTTATTTAACATATATACGATGTTCGATATCTCGTTAATAAGAGGTGATTGTAGTTGGGTAATCAGAAAGTTTAAAATAAAATGATGCACAATACATGTGTAATAATTAAGATTTTTTAACTTATGAACCGTGTTGTATGAAAAGGGTTTTTATGCATATCTGCACAGGCTTATCAGGGACAACTCTTTACGCCCAAACTGGATTTTTGCTGAGAATATACTTTCTTTTAAAATAAAATATAACAGTGGAACATGTCGTCCCTGATAATCCTGTGTGAACTGCACTGGCTTATCTGGGACGACACTTTGCGCACATGCATTAAACCTCCTTTTCACAAGGCACGGCTCATGTGTACTAGTATAATCTACTTGGATGATTTGAAAAAAAGTTTTTCGTCGCTTGATCCCTTTTATATGAACACTTTAATATAATTAAAAAATGTAAAGACATATTATGACCGCTTATAAATATGATATTTACAACATTTTGATTCCTACGGAATATCCCGTTTATGACAACACTTAATGTAAGTTGTGTTATAAATTATTTACGTATTCGTTATGACTAACATTAAGATATGTAATATGTGAACTTAAACATTAAAAAATCTCTAATTCATACAAGAAAGATCTCAATCGTTTCATTTGGCGACTGTTCTTTGATCAAAAACACATCCAATATAAATAAATTCAAAGTTTGAATAATATACAAACAATCGTAAACAGTTACATGTTTGTGCACAAATCTCATTCAGTAATAAATACTTAAATTACATTGCAGTGAAATAACAGCAGTGAAAATAACAAATTTTCGGAAGTACTTTTTTACTTTTAGATTTTCATATCAAGATTTACTAAAAAATTTATATATATTTTCTTATGATCACGATTGAATTAAAAACGATTTTCTATCGAATACAATAAATTTTCTTTTTATTTGCTTTTTTTACCGTTATTTACATTGTAAAAGAGTTTAACCGGATAATTTCGTTGGTATAATGACGCCATTTTGTGCATTGAAATGTATTGAGGCACGCCACGGGAGAGGAGAAAGGGTAACTTTTCAGCGAAAAGGAAACATCTGTTAATTATTTTCTTGATAAAGGGGAATAAAAGAAAAAAAATGTGTTTATGTCATTGTAAGATCGTTTGTTATTTCACTCGCGATCATAGAAAAATAATATTTTCTATGATCACTCGTGAAATAACAAACGATCTTACACTGACATCAACAAATATCCTCTGTTAATTTCCAATCAAAGCGTATATTCGGTGAAGTTTTGAGCAAATGTCGACAACCAATGAGGACCATTACTTCCTTATATTTGTCGTCTGCCGTCTAGGAATGCGTATCAGATGATTCTGGTTTTTGAATGGAGGAAATAAGACCTACTTGTTTGAGCTATTCATCTTATTCAATGAAAAGTAATGAACTCACCGGGACAAATGTATCTGCCACGATTGATCCAATTTGACGCTCTTGTCTTGAAATGGATTTTCTATAAATGGATGACTTATCAACGCTCACACGATATCTTTATTTTTTATTAATATATATCCCGTTTGTGACCCTTTTTATACCAAGGTACAACCCTATTGTTTTTATTTGCACATCATTATTATTGAGGATATTAAATATGCAAATGCCGATCAAAATGATTATAAATATATATTGCTTTTTTCCATTACAATAGCATCATAAAAACATGCTTTTTTCGTTCATCTACTGTGAAAATAAAACTTTTTAAAAGCATAAACATTAAAGAACGAATATACTTATGTTATCACAATTTAAGCAACCTCTATTCTAATTCTTATAACTAATGCTATTAATATGCATGCATGCCAATGCATTTAGTTGTAACACTTGTAAATAAACTATTCGCAGATACAGCCCCCATGCACGGTTACGTTGACATGGTGTCACGCAATACTTGATTCCCCATTTAGATGTCGGTAGCGCTCTCGAAATCTAAAACATTGTGTTGGTCTATAGAAAACGAGGAAATCACATTTACTGTTGGATGATATCTTTCTGGAAAAACACATATCTTGCAGTCTATATATATGTCGTTTTATTGTAAGAAGTTATGGTCAATTCAAATCAACATGGTAATCAAATTTAAGACAATATTACAAATTTTCTAAAACGATTCGTTTACAATACAGTATTTACGAAAAAACTGGTTTTTTTTCTTTTTAGTGAAGCATGATGTTTTCCGAAGATTTAGAAAATACTGGTGTAACACGGTTATGAAGTTTGTAGTAATAAAAATGTTTCGATTTTCTCGGAATTTTAAATACATTCTTGAGGTAAGAATTTACCGGGAGATGAGTAAGTAGGGCATGAGCATGTGATCAAAATGAGGTATTAAATACAAATGTAACACAATGTTATTGACGATGACATTCTTAAATAAGATTTTTTTCATTAAACTGAGTACATGTTATTGTAAAATATTGATCTCATACCAACTGCAACCAATGCTATGCACATGAAATAATAATTATTATAATACGAGAATACCGCTCTAATTGCAATTTATTGATTAGGTTACACAATTTATAGAAATGCATCAGAAAGCATTTTAGCTCACGATCAGTCTGATGATCATGCTCGAAAAATACATTTATCTGACAAAGTTGATAGCAAAAAAACCTTTGAAATATGGCTTTTATGTGATGTGAAACATATCTACACCATTACATACATAAATGGTGACGTCACTAGGTAATTGTCAGTAAGACCGGTGTGTACACAATGTATCCACACAACACATAGGCTGTCGTGAACTATATAAACCCCGCTCTTTGAAAACTTGACTTTATGCATGTGCATTAAATGTCGCCCTAGATAAGCCTGTGAATCCCAATTGGCTAATTAGGGACGACATTTTACGCTTGTATGAAACTTTTTATTTATCAGATTTCTTCTCTGAACAAAAACAAAGTTTTGGCGAAATGGGTACTCCTACATTAGCATTTGCGTACCGTACATGTTTATTAAGGATAACACTTAACGCTAGTGCATTTAGCCTGATTTTCCAAGAGTGAGGCTCATACATTGTGTATAACATCGCTATCATAGAAGCTATTATGTATTAAGTCATAGTCATATCTAAATGGTTATGGAAGCCGATGTTTACATATATTTAAACAATTTCAAAACATTCATATAATATTTGCTTTTTATTTTGCATAATAGAAATGCTAATATACATTCTCAAAACGATATATGTATCACTGTGTTTTGTCAAAAATCGTAAATATTTATAAATTGTTTAAATTTTATTTAGTTTCTAGTTACTTCACACGAGAATTTTAGCAGGCGTTATGCACAATAAATTGCCCCATCTTGTTGTTTATCATGGTTGGTTCAAACAATTATTTGTTTTATATTGTTGATTCAACTTCAACTTACACGTTTGTTGTTTGTTAAAATTGTAGTCAAGTGTTAATTGATAAGTACACGGACACTCTTGTCCACTTCAATGGCCTTTGACTGAAATGAAGATTTTCTATGCATGAACTCATTTCCTATTCAATAAATCATTCGTCATTGATTTATTGCAAATACAATTATAACCTTTAAATGAGGACACGTGTTTTTTTTTTATAAATGAAGATCATCACTAAAATGAGTGGGAATTTCTTTGTAAATCAATTTGCCACAATCTTCTCTAAGCCCATGGCATTTTCAAAAATTGAATAATTGGTCTTGAAAATGCACGATATTGTTCTGCCATTGCAAGTTAACTTGCTTGTTTAGCATTAGATATAGGAACATGTTGTGGTACTTCAGATTTATTTCCAAACTCATGGAGACAGAAATGGATTTGTCTATGCGAATGTTTACAATTAATATAAATTATATATGTACAATATGCGTACTCTATGTGAATGACATCATTTTATTTTCGCGTTTGAAGTGTTTTAATGTTCAATTCAACAAAAGACCGTGCATAGTTCATAGTAAATTAACGAAAACACCAAAACCTAAAATTGTATTCTACATATATTGCATCATTCACACATATCTTCTGTATATGTACTTATAGCATTATATTATGATTGTATTATACCAAACTTGGAAAAAATAAGCAGAATTAACCTTGATGTTAGTGTAATATTTCAAGTAAGAATCAGTTATCATTCTCACCTCATGGGTAAGTTGTTTATGCTCAATGCTAGAACTAAAATGGGAATATACCCGCGAGAACTCCACTTAACGTGCCATGAGCGTATTCTTTTCTATCCAGACAGTCGTCTTAGGTCTTCATCCACCAATATTACAAAACAACAACAACAATTATTATATAGTATTATATCTACTAAGAAAGCTGAAAGTCACAATTTCACTTACACTGCGTTGCCGCAACAAAACAGTAAAAATAAAGTTATTTATATTGATTTAATGTTAATATAATGATATATCAAAATAACTTTGTAATTATATAAATAAAGCGAAATAATTACTACAAAATACCATACATATGGTTTCCTGAACATGTTCTCAAAATTTTTGGATTATAAAATCGATTAGTAGAATTAATTAAATCACCGATACTTTTTTTATTCCCAACCACCAAGCACATGTTTAAAAAAATAAATACACCAAATAAATTACAGAAATGTCATAGCTAAGATACTACATAACTTGACTTACTTATAGTTATGAGTAAATTTATTATTATATATTCTCAAAGTACTATTAAATTTTCATCATCATTATCAACCATATCATCATCATCATATCAACATCATTATCATTATCATACAAATGATAACTCAAAGACAAAAAAAGTAGTGTGTGCATGTATTTAACAGGACTTTCGACATATACATGCAAAAACACACACACTTTTTTGGCGCCAGTTTGTGTTCTATGTGCAACGTAGATCCACCTCAATAGCACCGCTCAGTTGATGAGTCTCGAGACGACTGCAAACGGTGTAACATTCTTGTTCAGATGTATAAAGGACTGAAACAATACCAATTAAATGATGTAGGGCATGTCATTAAGTATACTTAACATGCACATTTTTGGCATGTGAATAGTGCAAATTTGCAGGAAGTAATATCTCCAGTGTGTCACTTTGTGTTTCGTGTGTCGCCCTTTAAATGCGAGACACGATATTTTGCGCGATACTCAAAGTGACACACGATATTTTGCGCGATACATGAAGCGACACACGATATTTTGCGCGATACACGAAGCGACACGCGATATTTACCACGATATATCGCCTTTTGGGCTACCCACACAAGGGCGATATTTCGTGGTACATTCTCGCGCGTCGCTTCGTGTATCGCGCAAAATATCGTGTGTCGCTTCGTTTGTCGCGCAAAATATCGTGTTTCGCTTCGTGTGTCGTGTGTCGCTCTTAATGAAAGAAGGGCCAGATTATAGATGGCACTATCCGGTGCCTGTAATTAATCAATATCCGAGACCCTGTACTATCCTTTTGCGGTAACACAAATAGCATTTACGAGACCATGCAAATACAAAATGTAACGCATGTCAGACATTCAGACATTTTTGAAATTGGAATTTGCAAAGTTATAATTATGCCGTTTTTCCCCCAATAACAGCATGGATTGCGGTAGCTCCACAGATATTGCATTGAAACTCGAAGTCATGATACGCTTAATGTAAAACTATCCATGTATATTATACTCGATATACCTCGTGACAGTAATGAGCTTATTCTTACATCGATGATTATTGATAAACAAAAATGTAAGGTAAGAATAGGTATTATTCATGAACGTTTTTTCTCTTGAAGAAATATAACTATGGCATACTATATTTGATAATTTATTACATTGATTGTGTTTATGTTTCAGTATTTTCATCTGAGGAGCGTTTTCTCTGTTATTATATTATCTGTTTGCAACAAAAAATATTGGATTTATAACATTTATAAACAACCCACTGCCTTAAAAAAGTACAAAAATTAGATCCCCAATAGCTATTTCTCGAGTCATCTTCACCCCCTCCCCACAATAAAAAAGACATAACATTGTTTGTAATTTACAACGAACACAATTCTTAAATATAATCGTTTCTTGTGAGATTGTGAGAAGCTGAATTGTTAAAGAAACATTATAACATAAGTCGCCTTATTTGATTTTTTTGTTATTTGCGTTATGTAAAGTATCAATGGTTCGTTTAAGATCCGTTTCAGTAATAAACATAAATTTATTACGCGATCGATACCGTATATTTGCAATTTATTCACTCACATGCGATTTATCTTAAATAGTAGCATTTTAATTTATATATTGAAAATGATGTGATAAAACCACACAATAATTCAAAACTATTTATTGATCGTGTAGATGCATTTTTTATGTGAACTCTGATTGGTATAATGATAATAAAGTGTGTATAATATTTTTGAATTCTTATATATATGATATTAATGAATTTAAGTTAACATGATCGATTTGACCGTTAGTTATTCGCGTGATGTGAATTATATAAATAAGTGCCAGATGTACATGAGATTCGGTGTAAGAAGCGTTTCACGAAGGATGTCAAGGAGCTGACAGTCTCCTTCAGGCTTTCCTTTCTGCAGGAGATAGCCCCCGATATTTTACCGAGGAACATCCAGAAATATAAAATTGAAAACAACCAAGTGGGCACTCAATATCATTCTGGAAAAATGCTTAAATGGTGTAAATACCTGAGACGGCTCCAACAGCATACTGACAACTTGACAGGGAAAAAGGATAATACGTTGAGGACAGCAATTAAGTTGAAAACCGATATTATTATTGGAAATCATCGTGAAATGGATCATTGACACAAATAGAGCGCGCACTCATTAGCATAACCGAAAACACCCTAAAGTGGAGATATGCTATAAAAAACACACTATATCATACTGGAAACAATAAGAAACGTTGATATGGTAAATGCAAAGTATAGACTGCCGTTTTTAAACCATAAGCACAGTGAACAAATGAATTAATCACAACTAAGTTTTAGACTGATATCATTCTGAAAATTGCCCAAAAATAAAGAAATGACAACAACTCAGATAACATACTATAAAATACTGGATAACACTATGAAATGAAAAAATGATAACAATTTATCAGAATCATTCTATCATGCTGGAAAACCCTATGAATTATAACACAATGCTGTACACTTATTACGTAATGATAAGGAATTATATAGCAATAATTTTAGTAATCGGGCTTTAAGACAAACATTGACGCGTAACTTGTGTCACGCAAGGCGATGCGTTGCACTTAATTTCTTCTATTCTCATTAGTGATTTATATTCACCACGTTTCTATCCAGTAAGTCACATAAAATAATATCTTCCACTTCACCTGAAAAAAGTTGACCACAATTGCATTTATGTAATTATTGCCTTTGTAAGTAACTATGATACTCTTGAGAGTGGGTAAATGCATATTGTTGAAATGCGTTAGTGCAACAACCACATTTACAACTTGCGCAATATATGATTGTTCGTGTACCAATTGTTGGTCTAGTTAAAAAAAACAATTGATATATTATTGGTATCTTAAATAGCGTTGATGCCAGTGATATGGATGTCAAAGCATGACGGTGAAGATGACTCTTAATTCGTTGTATGAGACCGATTATGAAAATGTTTGTGTGATCCAACCACATCTTCCCCTTCATTTGAACAGTTGCTACCTTTCCAATGAATACTGTCTTTAAATTAGGCCTTTTTACATGTAACGGAAGATTCGTTTTAATAATGCATCGTTACACAAGCTATGAAAATTCTGTTTTGCTAATTTTCGAAATGGTTTGCATATTGCACTGAAAAGTAAAAGTAAAAAAAGCATTCGTCCACCGTGTTAAAGTTGGCATCAACTTTGGAACTCAAGTGTTTGTTTACTTTCCTCGAATAGTCTTGTGCACTGAAATTTAAGCTTTCGCTCAAGCCGTGGTTGGACTGCAACGGCTCAAGTCACCAATCTGATTTTAATACAAAATCATAAACTTTAAATATGATTCTCTTTTTACGTTTTGAATTGTTTAAATGTTTTGCGCACACCTTGTTTTTATAAAAAAAAGGCGAATGTCTATAAAATGTTCAGCCAGCAAGTAAACAATTGGCGTATTGTTAAACCGTCTCTGACGTTAGACAAACAAGTATTGATTGACATTGAAAGTCGTTCAAATCGTTACATTTAACTCTCCGAAATAACGTTTGTCAGCCGTGGAAAACTGTATCTATTTACTTAAGTACTAAATATTAAATGGAACATTTCTGTGCTTATGAAATAACTAAGCAAAATAGTTATATGCCATTTTCTTTCAAGCTTATTGCTACTTGTGCATTGTATCATTGTGTGAAACCCCGTTTGTTAATTGTACTAAAATATCGCAAGTTAGCGATGTGCTTTTACACACGAATCAATGGGCGTACAAAGTAAAACAACTCAATTCATGGGATATTAATAGTGTATTAACCGCTTTATAACATATTGTCGCAATTTAGAAATAATTTGTTTGGTTGCACAATTCCATACACTAATTAAGTATCTTTATTAATATTAAAACAATATTTCTGCAAGTGCAACATGATGTTAATTCATAGTTATTCACCCAATAAGTTGTCCAGCTACTTGTCTTCACTAGCGTAAGATCAATGGTGTCTGACGTTGTCAAGTTTATCTCTAAATGTGAATTTTCTCGCGCATGATATAAAATTCATTAATTGATATTTGAAAATGCAACTGTTTTCGTAAGACACGGTTCGATAGTCTGGCTGATGGAATCGTTAACGTGCTTTTATCGTTTTTGTTGTGAAACTCTTTAAACTGAAATAACAAATGTTAGAGTATAAAATTGTTCTACTAATCATAAACCTTTTTATAACATAGCATTTTGAGGTTTGAAGGAAATGCATGTTCGATATTACCATACTGTCAGTGTTTGAAGTTATTAAACGTGTTTGATATTTGTAAACATAGTCACTTATCAAATATGCTTAGCTCAATCTATACGTTTTCTCATTTTGTAACGTTTTAGTTGCTCTATCAACACATCGGGACAGACATGGTAAATGATTTAAATATAAGTTCAGTATGGGTATTGGCTATATTGTCGATAAGACGATTACAAAATCGCGTACTATAATGTGTATAATGCTTCAAATATATTTGGACATTTATATATATTAAACAAGTATTTGAAATTATAATATTCTTTTGAGTTTTAATTAAAATCACAAAAAGAGCAGCATTTTTGAGTTGTTGCTTTCGACCGATCACATATTTACTTACAATTATCAACTCTAATGGTTATACTTATTTAACATATATACGATTTTCGATATCTCGTTAATAAGAGGTGATTTTTGCTGAGAATATACTTTCTTTTAAAATAAAATATAACAGTGGAACGTGTCGTCCCTGATAATTCTGTGTGAACTGCACTGGCTTATCTGGGACGACACTTTGCGCACATGCATTAAACCTCCTTTTCACAAGGCACGGCTCATGTGTACTAGTATAATCTACTTGGGTGATTTGAAAAAAGTTTTTCGTCGCTTGATCCCTTCTATATGAACACTTTAATATAATTAAAAAATGTAAAGACATATTATGACCGCTTATAAATATGATATTTACAACATTTTGATTCCTACGGAATATCCCGTTTATGACAACACTTAATGTAAGTTGTGTTATAAAACATTTACTTATTCGTTATGACTAACATTAAGATTTGTATTATGTGAACTTAAACATTAAAAAATCTAATTCGTACAAGAAAGATCTCAATCGTTTCATTTGGCGACTGTTCTTTAATCAAAAACACATCCAATATAAATACATTCATAGTTTCAATAATATACAAACACTCGTAAACAGTTAAATGTTTGTGCACACATCTCATTTAGTAATAAATACTTAAATTACACACTAGGTCTAAAACTGATCGGTTGCAATATATGCGGTAGATTTGTTATTTAGTTTAGAAATCAGTGCATGCATATATATTTGTATAATACACATCTAACTATATATAGTAGCATATTTGTACAGTTTTTCATGCCATTATCACCATTGCGGGGTCATTATAAATTATTTATTATCGGCCCTAAGAATGTGTGCGTATGACGTTCAACTGGAAAAAATGTCGCCCACATTCAGTTTAAGCTACAAATCGACGAAAAAATCAATCATAATTTGATTATTTAATGACAGGTTATTTGGATAATACAAATATCGATTGAAACTGAAACTCCGCTTCACATTAGATTGATGCCTCTATTTCGTTTACCGATATTATCGACCGCAACTAATCTTTAGGTCAAAACAATACTGAACTGTTCTATAACGTTGTCACACAGGTATTAACAATATGATAAAAGGTTCGAGGTCGCCTTGATTTGAATCGAAGTACATAACCCCGTGTTTATATGTAGTGTTTATTTACACATCAAGTGAATTAGTTGGACCAATTTTCACTGAGTTCCGAATAATAACTGTGAAAATGCTCATTATTAATTAATTGAGATCTAGTCATAATGCCTTATATTGTACATTGAACAATAATTTCTGGTGCGCTAAAAAACATTTATACAACTTTAAGCACTTGAAAATCAATACATCAACTTATTCAAGTGTATCTTTTAAGTTTAGTTCACAAACATAATATCTTAGAATCCGTATTTTGTCAACATATTAACGTTGAAAGAGATAGCACGTGTCCTAGGCATATATATTTAGAAACAACGGGTTTAATTTCACTCGCAGTAAAACATGTTCATACTATAAAGAAATTCTTTTTCCTCTCTAAATCACCACAATTTGTGAAATAAAAAAGTCTTTATATACAAATTACGACTCTTTTTTTTACTTGATCTACAAATTCAAAAAATATTTTGTCACACATTAAATTGGTGTACAGTACCATGTATTTATGCATTATTATCTTTCAACGTTGTATATTCATGTATGCATTATATTTTACCTCTTGAAAATAATACTATAAATTATAGTTCTACAATTGCTTGTATACGTATATACTAATTTATATGTGAGAAACGTTCTGGGAAAACCGGACGTTATGTAAGTGCGTAAAGTATCGTCACACATTAGCCTGTGCAGTCCGCATAGGCATATAAGAGACAGCACGTTCCGCATAGACCGTTAAGACGATAGTTCATATACGCAAACAATTCAATAGATCGGAAATTGTAGTAACTGATAAGCCTATGTGGACTGGGGCGACAATGTGCGCACAAACATATAAGTCCGTTATACCCAGAACGAGACTTATTAACCCATTTATGCCTAGTTGACTCTCCCATCCTTCTAAATTGGATCAATTTATTTCAAAAATTTGGGATGTCAAGTATATTTATTTCTATGTTTAGAATATTTCATAAAGAAATTCCTTTTAAGCAAACAGCACAGACCCAGATGAGACGCCGCATTATGCGGCGTCTCATCTGGGTCTACGCTGTTTGCTTTGTCCTTTTTTAGGACGCTAGGCATACATGGGTTAATATGTAGGCTATGAGTTTGTATAACCTTATTTGCTGAATCAAAGTTCGTGTTATTAATGTTGTTGTATGTGCATAATCAATTAAAAAACCGACCTTTTGTATGATATACGCACTATAACTATAAACCGTTTTTTTTTTATAAATTGATACACAACGACAAATTGAACAATATTTTTTTCATGAAACATTGTTTGTTGGATTGTCTGCAACGCTTAGATAGGAACTTTAAGATATCCTTCCATATTATACCATAGGGCAGTATTCGTTTATATATATTTCTAACTAAACGCTCGCTCAGCCAATTATTTTCTTTTTTTGTTTTTGTTTAAATACTTCAGTTTAATTTTACTGTAACATTAGTAAAATGTTCGAAAAAAAATGTCCCAAATGTTTGTTTTGGCAATTGCTCTAAACACAAAATAACTGGAAACGTTGTGTCTGCATGAGATACTGCTGAATGATTTACAAACATGTTCAAACTTTTATGGTGGACATATTTTGAGTGTCATGCAAGTACTCATGTGACTTTAGCTTTGTCAAGAACATTCTGTTAGTACAGAGTTAATTATACATACTGTTCAAAAATTTTCATAAATATACTCGGTTAAAAAGGGGCTTGTAAAATTGTATACTATGCGCTTTTGTTTCAACATATGTAACACATTTCACTAAGTCAATGTAACACAAACAAACCGTAATGACAATAAGTCAATATAATGAACTGCACTTGTATTACCTCGAGGTTATCTTTCACGAAGTGCTCCGTTGTGAATCAGTACTCCAGATAAGTAAATCAATATGTTGTCTTATCTTAATAAATGTCGTCTTTGATTTGTTGATGCAGCGACGATGGCGTGGAAACAGTCAAATGTAATTCACACATCGTGCAATAGTAGGGTATTTCAAGACAGTAACGTTACATGGGAAAAAATTATATATAGTTGATTGAATGTGACACTTGTCACAAGTTACTATGAAAAAGCATGGGTATTGAGGGAAAGTTATTTTACAAAAACTGAAAGCAAGAATGAATTTGATGTTGTTATAGTATAGTCGTACAATAAACATTATTTTGCTTAAATGTTTATTAATTTTCACATTAGGGCATGCATCGGTGTGGCCTTTTGGTGATATCAAATGTGCTTAAATTTAATAGGACAAAAATAAAGTGTTTGCTTTGAAATTCGCAGTTATTGTTAAAGTTAAATTTATACCACTTAGATACAAGATTGAAATGTTTATGCTTCGAATTATGCATCGTCTTGTATGATGAGAAATGATATTTGGTTCTCAAAAAGCTTCGATTTGATATTCTTTAAGACATTTACAAACGAAGATAATAAATAAAAAAAAGTAAAAAGACAGCACTACATGTACACATGTATTTATAAAAAGACAAAAATGAAATGAAACATAAGGGTATTAAATGCTGACCTAGTTGTCATATTAAGAAAATTCACCTTCATTTAAATCTCAGTCAAGTGTTATCATCCCTAGACGATAATTACCGATACAGATGGTATCAATTCGATCAAATAATAAGGTCAATCAGCCATGCTTTTTTTTTTTACAAAATTGCTTGTCTAAAAACTGGGTCCCAAGTAAACAATCGCATAATCACATACTAAATTGTCAGTTTACACAATATTATTTGCTTACAAAGAGATAGAAATTAGACCTTTTTAAGAATTATACCATGATAACGGCCGTGATTTCATAATAATCGGTAACACAGTGTATCGCTCAGTCGAGATTTCACACGACATGGTTAGATTGGAATCCAACGTTCACCTATAGATTATTCATAACAGAGAAATAAGTGTATACATAATTCACAAATGTGTATTTACACAATCAGATTTAGAATGTTCAAAAACATTATTACCAGGGCTTTTTTTTATTGAATGAGACCGCGACCGATTTAATAATGTTTTTACATTTCCATGTCCTTTGTAACAGCATTGTAAAAAGTTGTGAAGACCGCAATTTTTAAAAACAAATGTTTAGGCCGGTTCAAACTACCTTCTTTGCTTAATGTTTCATTAGATGATATAACCACCGCACGTAATATACTAATAAAGCACAATACCAAGCATTAACCATCTTAATAAGGCAGCTGGAGCTAACACTGTTTACAGTTTCGAATAGTGTACACATGTCCTATATGCAAACTAGATGGTGTTCAGAATGTTCAATAATTGTCTTCACATTTGCGGTAATCATGGAACATATTGTGTTCATCACAAACAAAGTGAAACTCAAGTGGCATCTTGAGGAGATTTTCATCACTTGAAAGTCCTATATTTTAGGACAATGACATTGTGCGATTCATTAACACAGGGCAAAAACAAAGGATAAAGACAGACACAATTGAATAAAGCAGAAGTAACCGCCTTTGAATTGTCAATCTTAATCATACGATTGGGGGTTTCTCACCGTAATAAGGAAGCATAAACATCATAATTGGTCCAGATCTATTCATCGAACATTGCTAAAACATTACTGTGTAATGTTGGCATTTGGGTTTACACATGTACGTTAATAAAACTTGTTCGAATCATTTATTTAAAGTTTCGTTTGCTTATACTTTTAAGAGTTACCCTCGAATTAATTCGCGAGAAAGTATGGCTTCATAAAGCTGTATACAGTTTTTTTTCCAATATCTGTTGATATATCAATATAGATACATTCCCGGAAAATATCATATCGCCTCCTTAGTGCAAAAAGGTACCATATTGCATTAAAATTAGAAGACCAATGGCACCTTTTTGCACTAAGGAGGCGATATGGTATTGTACACTACTGCGACACAGATTAAGAATTAAAATACAATTTTTATGATTAGTTGTTTATGTTAATGTTTTTGCGAAAGAGCTGCTCAGTTGTTAGGAGCAGTAATATGATGGTTCGATATGGTTATTGTCATATATAATATTAAACAATCACTTGAAATTCCGCAATAGGCATCAATGTCTAATAAAAGCATGAAACAATATTCTAAAAAATATCGTATTATATTTATAGTGATTCATATTCCAATATTTATAATTTGGTTGTATGCTGTTCAACAGGTGCCAATGAAATCCCACCAGATAACTTGTGGGAGCGGGGATTGCGCTTTTAAAATGGGACACCATTTCCGTGCTAAAATACACACTCTCTTCACTGCATGAGTAAGTCGAACATCTTTGATGAACGCTTCCGTGATCTCAGGATCAGTTGCAGTCAATTTATTTTCTTGTGATATTTTAATTGTTTCTCTGGGCACAACATGAAAACAATTACACATTTGGAAAATGAAGTTAATAACAAATGGCACTCATATTGTCTGGGAGTGGAAAATACCAACGTTCAATGCGTGTATGTACATGGGTTGATAGCGTACCACACATGTGTGTGGGCGTGCAAATAATTAGGCGCAGTGAATTGAAGCTGAAAATGACACTTATTGGCAAAATGTCCATAATAAAGAAGATTATGACAGTAACCATGGATCGTTTTGAGACAAAATGGTATGTTTCAATAAAATGTTAGTTGTTCTTCTTTTACTGTAGGCTAGTAATCAGAAACACTTTTTATTTGCTTTTTAAATTAAATATCAGTAGTGTAATGCATCAGCCCTCGCAAAAAACAACATAATTATGGAATTTGAACATGTTTAACGGCAAGATATAAAGGGTCATACAGAAATCATTACATTGCTTAAGACAATTAATCGTAACCACTGTACAAACAAGCCTGATTGAAAATCATCTGTTTTCGTAAAATGACATTTTTTTCTGAAGATCCAGTTTGAGGTTTACATGAAACAGCTATGCGAGTTTTGAACGCATAACCAAAGATTAAGATCATGAGGGAATTGTAGTTATCATGAACACGGGCAAAATTCTTTATATGCCCATAACAATAAGATGAATTAGGCTCACAAATGTCAGTTGGAAATGTAGCAGATAAATCATGTCCGTCAACGTAATGTTGTTAGCGAAACTCATTATGTAGCGTAAAAAAGAAATTCCAATGCCTTTCCTCTTTTTGTAATGCATAAAGTCTGAGAATAAACAGTGGCGTTGCAAAACTCACTACAGCAAGTATAAACACACCTTTTTAAGTGTAATATTCTTACAATTTTAGAGCAAATATAAGTGCACTTATAACTTTACAGTGCAATCAAATGATATGTATTTCATATTTTATGTTTTACGATAAGCGTTATATTTTATAGATTTATCATCTGTAGCACAACACCACCAGACGTTGGCCGTTAAGTGAAGAAGAATGTCGCTTCGTTGAATGTTTAATTTTGATTACCATATACCACACACACACACCTTTTAATATTGCAAGAATATAATCAATCTTCAAGAATTGACTAACTAGCAGGTCTTTGAAGTTATTATGTTCTATAAGGTCACCCATATGTCTTGCGCACAAGTGGTGCCATTATGTTCTATAAGGTCACCCATATGTCTTGCGCACAAGTGGTGCCATTACGTTCTATAAGGTCACCCATATGTCTTGCGCACAAGTGGTGCCATTATGTTCTATAAGGTCACCCATATGTCTTGCGCACAAGTGGTGCCATTACAGCACTCCCTTGAATACCAAACTTTAATCATGTTTATATTTGTGGTGCGTTCATAGTATTGTAAGTCTTGTACAGTTGAAAGGAAACTTGACCAAAATAAATATTCTAGCAAATAAAAACAAACATTTCTTGGATGATTAGTTAATGTGTAAGAGCTTATGTGTAAGTCTTCAATACACATAAGTCGTTCAAATAATGCGATAACAAATAAAACAAATAGGTTAACTTAGGTATAAACGTGTTTATCAATTATTTGAATTTTCGTTCACGCTTAATGAAATTATAAAACAGATTCTTATTTTGAAGTTATCGATATCGGAGTCAAATTAAGATGGGGTTCCTTTTCTCTAATATCATTTATAAGTTAAGTGTCTAAAATTATGATGAGAAGTACATTTGTGACGCTTCTGATGCTTGTCAGGTTCAATAATGTGTTTAATCGTCAAGAAGCACCGGACTAGCAACTTTTTATTGGACTTAAGCTCAATATATTTGATTTTAAGTGCGCTATACTAATGGATATACAAACAGGCACGAATAATGCAAAATGTGTATGGTCAATAGGTTATAAAAAAGCACATGAAAACGATGCAATTAATCGTCTTGGTAATCTATTGCACATCAAATACATTTGTCGGTAGAGCTGCCATAATTCTAAATTGATTATGTGTTCGGTCTAACCAATTTAAAACAAAACATACAGCATCTATAACAATCCGAATATTTGCCTCATCGAAACAGGTCGTCATTTGCATTTATAATCGATCGATGTGCCACATTTTTAAGGAGCTATACCACACTTAATTTTGAATATTGCAATGTCCCATAAATACAACCACACATTGCGGCAATAAAAAAACAACATGTATATTTAACCAGGTAAAACTATTCGTTGATCCATTACAATTTCTAAAACGAGAATGCGTCCATTGTGTTTGGTATGATAACGAACATTTATTGATTTGAGAATATTCCGAATTCCAGCGAAAATGCGCGAATTGTTAACGAGATTGTCATTTATATTCATTGTGTTGTTTTTTAATGTAAATCATGATGTGTTGGTTTTACATTAAATGGGAAATTGCGTGTACTTGACTCACCGGAAATTAACAGATTTTTAACCCTTTTCTTTATTTCGTTTGCAATTAAATTTGCTGTACTTTCTTTGTTTTATATTTAAGGATTCTTAACGTCATTATCAGCGATTTTATTTGGAAGGTATTTATTGCAGGATTACGAGTATTCTATGGTTACTTAATACGGAATAGTCTTAAGAAATAAGATCTCCGTGATCGGGTTGCATTATTGTAAATAGAGGTCATTAACATGCAATCGGCATTAATATTTTGAATTAGTTGTGAAACTTTTAAACTACACTCACACAATTTTAGCAGACATGTTAATTCCAATACTGGTGAACGTTTTGATAACAAGTTTTGAAAGGGGGTTGAAGGGGCGCCCTCAGCAACAAATGATGCAAAATAAGATGCGCACCTTGGAACGTTGTATGGTTTTGAGTACATTAAATATATTTACGCAGATTATTCGCTCCGCTTGGCTCTGTTTGGAAAACTGCTACTAATAATGAAAAAACTTATAGCAATTACTCGCTTTAAGTTTTCTTCCAATAAAGTCATTCGGTCAAATAAAGAAATAATACACATTTAATACAAGGAAACATATACTTAACATATATGCCTCCGTATCTCAGTGGATAAGGCGCTTGCGTTGTAATCCAGAGGTCACGGATTCGATCCCGGGTCGGGGCACATGTATGCTAGTCATGTTTCAACGGAATGCTGACTGACAAATAAAGGCTTAGCTCGACATCAAGACGTTATTATAATTATTACTTTATCGTTGCTTCTTAAGATTTTCAATGGTAAAACACAGTGTGATTGAAAACATATCGTTCTTGACCACAAGTTGTATCAGGGTGAAGAATCAACGGGGGTTTTAGGGATTGACACACGGGCTGGACAGAATACAATCACACCGTTAATAACTTTATGTTTGCAAATATCACAAATTATCGAAATACATTTTCAAAAATCTTAAGTGCATAAACACAGTATCTTTGCAGTTTGTGCCAATATTTTAATGTATAAGAATAAATCCTTGAATACGTCTGAAATCGTTGACAAAATTTCACATTGCTTGAAGCATTACAAATCGAATTTTGAACACAAACACAGGCTTATTAAATGCACTAGTTGAAATTCTTCAGAACAAATGTTTATAAAAAAAATTTGAAATGAAGCATCACTTACCTTCGTGTTATCATCCATTTAAGTTAAAAGGGGGACCCCCCCCGAAGTAACGTGATCCTGCATTTTAGTATATGACAATATAAAATACGCTAAAGCGGGCTCCCAAAGACGATATTACGCACGCATACATTTTACATAATCATGAGCGACGACTATATAACTATGCTCGATGAAAAAACACAGCAAATACTGCAATCTGGCGGCATGTCGAAAATGGGTTATTGCTGATCTCGGAAAATGTGAAATAACATGAATCTTTATTGTGTTATTTTGACGTGGCGTATTATATCCAACAATTTCATTCAGTAATATAAAGGCAAATGATAAAGGATGCCATTAAGTAAATGTTAAAAGCGAAAACTATACACGTGAGAAAATCAGGGTTGTCTTGCGTTTATCTTGTCGGTTGGATTAATTGTTGAATAATTTACATGCCACACAATACGCGTTATATCACTAAAAGATACTAAGTCGAGCACATATTTCGGAATCAAAACCGCTGTATTATGGAAACAGAACGTCATTTGCATCTACAATTGTTTGTAAAAAGATCTAAAGATTGTATGCAAGTTTGATGTACGATCTTTTAAATAAGAGGTTGTAAATACGCGACATATTATAAATGGCAAAGGTTTTGGAAGAATCACTCCTACGGGAATTGCTAGACTATAATATGCGATCTTTTAAAGAGCGTGTGTATATTAATTACTGCGTCTACAACACACCATGTTCATATTTACACATGGTATTTGTATGTCAGCGAAGCATTGCTAAAATTTGCATTGGGGTATACTACGTGCAAATCAATAGTTGATAGTTTTTCGACTTTATGTCAGATCTTCGCATTGTTATTCAATGGACAATTTCGTTAATATAATTATATTATTTCTAAGATACATATAAACATATAATTACTCTTCATATACCATATTTATAATAAATTTTAACAGAAAATCATAATTGTTTTGTTAGTTAAAATGTTCCAAAAATGCCAGTATTGTCTTATTCTATACCAGTACACATTTAGGAATCTATTCCGTTTAAAATTGAAACAGGTCGTCCTTTTGGATCTTGAAATGCTTTGCTGATTGCAAACTATTTGAAAATGCACTATAGTAATTTCCACATGCAAGTAACGATCGGGGTTTGCACAGGCACTATCTGCTGAGAATGCGTTACATTCAGATATGCGTTGTTCACGCAGACCACTATGAGCCTAAGCGGTGATAATGCATGATTAAGTTCAGACCAATATATATAATCAAGTTAAATTCGATGTTTTTAAATTTGCGACAAGAAACCAAAACACCTAAAGCAAATGTTATTTCAGATATCCTGGAATAAATTGACTAGGTCAAGTAAAAACAACTATTTATACGCATTAAAGATGTCATATTTTAGAAAATAACAAATCTGGTATATCCATGTCAACAGACGATGCGCCTTTAAACGGATGACTCGATCATTGATCTCACGTATATAACTCTTACAAATATAAGTAAATTTATGCTGAAACTATTAAATTGCTTCATTGTATGTCCGGTATTAGTTAAATATTATCAAAATTGTCGATGCTTTTCAGTGATGACTTCTTTATAACGGATGAAGAGGAAAAGGCTAGGAATCACGCTAATAAAATTATTATTGACAATATAAATGTTATAAACCTTATAAGGAACGGCATATATAAAATGTAATATGTTTTGTATATATATATTGATGACTATAAAAGTTTTTTTTTTAAAGATTCGTAACTCATTGTTTTTTTTTTCAAAATTCACAATGAAGTTCATTAGATATCAATTAGGTGTTGAGAGTAAATGTCAATATGAAAAATAAATCGGACCTAAGCTGACAACAATTTGACAGATAAATGAGTGTATGTGCAAATGATTCAGAGTGCGTTTCACTAACATAGCGTATATTTACGTAACTTTAGGTTTACGCACAGAATTTACGCCGAACGAAAATTAATGCGTACGCCGTTTCACTAAAATGTGCGCAAAATTTACGCTGCGTGTAAGTGTTGTTTAGCCTGTCAGGTGCGCGCGGAAGCGTAAGAAAGTAATCGACTGCAACAGTATCTACTGTAAAGCGATATTTTACGATTTTTTACATGTGTTAAATTGTAATATATTGATAAAATATGTTACATAAACACAGATATATAGATAGATAGATAGATAGATAGATAGATAGATAGATAGATAGATAGATAGATAGATAGATAGATATATAGATAGATAGATAGATAGATAGATAGATATCTAGATAGATATCTAGATAGATAGATACCTCTATATAATACCCTCCGGCGACAGACGATACCTTTCAACGATTTCCTTTTCGCTTATACCTCAGTCACAAATAGACACCGATAACCGTCCGATCAGCGGCCGACGTATTTTTCCGCTCATCGTGCTGGCGACCGGCTGATGATCGCACGGAAACCGGGTCAATTTGTAGCATCGGGCGGCGTCCTTAAAATTTTACCCGAATCGAGTTGAGATCGAAACAAGATCGGACGATCATTGCACGTGTATTGCCCGGCGATCGCCCGATATCGGATTCATTGAACGTGTATCGGAAACAGTAAAGGTATTTCCCAGAGGCATATAAATCGGCCGGCGACCGTCTGAATGCCGGAGGGCCTCCGCACGATGCCCGACGGACGCCGGACGATGCCCGTTATGATACACGTACAATGAATCCGATGTCGGGCTCACGCAGGGCGATAACCGTTCGTTTTTTCGATCTCAACTCGATTCCTTCCCGGGCCCGATGTCGGGTAAAACAAACTGTCATCCAAAACAGATCGGCGTTACGCCAATATTCTGATTTACGCGAAGTACATATCTGGCGTACATTTACGACAGAATTTAAGCACTGAGTTAATTTACGCTGTTTAGTGAAATGCGTTTTTGAGAAGAAGATTTGCGTACGCAAATATTTACGGAAATTATTTGCGTATGCAGCTTAGTGAAACGCACTCTTAGTATTACACACTTTGATGGAATGATCCAGTGTAAATACGTTGCAACACGTGAAGTTCTCATGATCACGTTCAACGAATGTACTATTTACAGTCCTCTCAAATACGTACGGTTTATGAAAAAGACAATGTCTGAACATTACGGTCACAGACGGAAATGACAGATATCGATAGACAAATGTGATGTGCCAATTATTTCTAACAACGAGATCATCTTGGCCATTTAAGTTACGTCTTGACATATCAATGAACAACCCTCCATAAAGTGAAAACGAACAAGGTTTCTTGCAATTATTTGATATGTCAATCACTTTTAACAACGGAAAACAAACCAGTTTTCATCGTATTCTGATGAAGATTTTTTGTTTGAAACTTAAGCATTAGGTTTGACAACATTTCAGAGTGACTTTTCCATTGAAGATTTCCTAAGGATGATGTTTAATATGAATTATTCGTCAGTTATTATAAATTTGCGTAACATATAACGCATGGATAATTACTTGTATTAAAGACGTATAGAAACCTATATATCGTTAATGTGAAAAGCGTACACAACAGTTATAAAACTTAAGAAGTACGAACATAACTAAAGGTTATTATCCTGGAAGTGTTTTGCATCAGGTAGATCATTGCTTGCATAACGGAGATTACTGAAAGTGGAGTATATGCGGAGCTTAGCGTATTAGTGTATATATGTAACAACACCTGAAAGATTCCTAGCCAATTCGCACAGTTGGAAAATCTCAACAGATGCCTATTAACATGCATATGTGTTCAAACAATACACCTAGCGTTTAGCACGCCTTTAAAAATGATATATATCGTCAATAGTTGAATTGCGTGCGGAGTGTCATTTATTTGTCTCAAACATGAGATTGTATGCAATAGAATTCTCTTGTTTGTTTTGTCTACTAAGGCATCAATGCAAGCTTAGTCGAAATCAAACATTCATTTTAGAATATTTATTTGATTCTTATTTATATCATACGCCGATTTGCATATTATGATTTTACGTGGAAGTGCGTTTACTTGAAGACACGTCTTTCATTGGCAATAAAACATGCCTCCCTTGCTTCCTTTTGTACATTCGCATTGAATGGCTATACGATTTTGCGATTTTGCAAGGCGACATTTTGGTATTGTTTTTTGAGTCCATTTATGGTACCACGCTTAATACGTTTCCTTTAACCGATTGCGTAAACGGAACACAATGCAACAAAAAAAGTATTATCTTTGTTATTGTTCACGTTTTTTAAGTTGAATGACTATATTGAATTTTAAATTTAATTGCAAATATTTTATTTCAGTTTATAGTATATAACGGAGTTACATTATTCTAAGTATTAATACTCAAATTAAAAGGTAGATTGCAGCGTCACCAACTTTAAAAATGTATTTTTATATCAATATTACCTAAGAGTTAATATGAGCCTTGTTCTGAGAAAATTGGGCTAAATGCATGTGCGTAAAGTGTCGTCCCAGATTAGCCTGTGCAGTCCGCACAGGCTAATCAGGGACGACACTTTCCGCTTTTATGGTACTTTTAGTTTCAAGGAAGACCCTCCTTACCGAAAATCAAGTTTATGCGGAAAGTGGCGTCCCTGATTAGCCTGTGCGGACTGCACAGGCTAATCTGGGACGACACTTTACGCACATGCATTATGCCCAGCTTTCACAGAACAAGACACAATTATGTACAACATGGATTTTATAAAGAAATGCTATAGACATATTTTCGAAATCTACCATTAATACAGGAAGTAGACTTCATAATGTGTCAAACAAGAGGAATATTCTTTTTTTTTATAATTCTACCGTGAATGAAACCTTATTTGATTTGTACGAAATAAATAATTAAAGCCTCCGACAATCATTTTAATTTGCTGATTTAGTGTCTGACGCTTATTTGTTGACATGGGGTTTCTATTTTTTTGGAGCAATTTAACATTTTTATATAGCTATAAATTATTCAAGGTTTCTTTATATTTGCCACAGTAGTAGTAATTTAGAAATTAAAATAAATAGCCATTGTGCATGGTCAACATTTATAAGAAAACACACACACATGTGTTCAGAGTGCACCCATGAACAGAATTACACTATAAATGATGACTTGACCATTAGCCCACTGGCTGCAATTAATTGCAAATAAATAATGAAAATGTAAACTTTAAATGTAGTAAACTCTGATTGTTTTCTTTTTATTCGCAATGATATTTTCTTTCGAAAAAACACACCGTATAATTTCGTGCAAACGAAACGTATTTAATAGTGCGAAACATAGCAACACATAGCATATCTATGAATGCCCCTTACTACTCACTAAATACTAGCGATTAGTGAAGCTGAATCTGAAAATCTGTCAATCTAGATAAATCATTTCAGTAAAAATCTAGTAAAACACAAAACATATCGTTATATTACATTTAACTAGCCTTTCTTGATACATTTATTATAAAAATTGCTATGCGCATTATGTATTTATAAATATATATTAATACGACATCGAATAATGTATTATCTAATTGTCCAACTTCAAGGTTCTTTCAAATGGGGATGAGCGAAGCTCTCTCGGTCGCTAGTTCTACCAATTTAGCATTTCATATGATGTGCAATCGTATGGAAAGACATGAAGATAAGTGTGCGCTACGTTAACTCCGCGTAATTCGTTTTGCATACCTCTAATAGGACATAGTCACACGACATTTGATTTGGCTTCGAGCTATAAAATGCATTCCGTTGAAACTGACATGGGGAATAATACGTATTAAAAAGGCTTATTAACCTCTAACTGTTAAATACTTGTAAGACAAATGGCATTTAGAGGCAAAGCGCAAACACTCACAATATTAGCAGATGTTGGGTTATCAGAATTAGCCCTGCATGTACAATTCAAAATGAAATCGCAATCTTACACACGCAAAAATAACGCGTCTCGTAAAATATCCATCTGAAGAAATACTATTTTTTCATTTCTGTTTAAATATTTTGCTGTATTTTCGAGATTATATAGTCTCTTTCAAAGTAGTATTTTCCAAGTCTTTCTTGTATTACCTCCATAAAACGTTTAAGGCTAGAACAATTCCCTGATGTAAATCAATCGTTTATAGTAACATGTATGTCAAATGGATTCCAGATATGTAAAAATGTATTGATGGCCCCCAATAGGCAAGTTTCCTATTCTTCGTTTCATAGGGAATGTAAAATATATTTAAAAAAGTGTTGTCCTAAGAAAGATGTTCGACTTCTATTCCGTGTTTATAGTAAAATACAAGCTTCGTTCTGTCACCTTATTTAGTGACCATGAATATGTTATAGTATTGCAATATATGCAACCATACATTACATGTAGAGCTATCAGTATTTGTACGCAATGTTAATCTAAGTAAAAAGTGGCATTACTATGTTTAATATGATGACAGAGTGACGGGACGTAGTTGTTTAAATTGTATGAAGATTCAAAATATGTTTGAAGTTTCTATAGAACATAGCGTTGTTACCAAGACCTTTTTTCATTTAGTTAGTTTGCTATTGTTTATACCTTGCCAATACATCAAGAATCTGAAGAGAAAGAGTAAGTTTCACTCCTTAGGGATCACACTACATGTGGATGCCGTTAAAATAGATGAAGAATCAAACAGTGCTGCGGTCAAAACATTTTTGCGATGAACGATAGTATTGGTCGCCTTATTTTCCGCGGCTAGAGATTGTAGATTCTACCTAGTGTATCATAAGATAATCAACATAACGATCTAGAAGATCTACTTCAACATAACGATCTAGAAGATCTACTTCAACATAACGATCTAGAAGATCTACTTCAACATAACGATCTAGAAGATCTACTTCAACATAACGATCTAGAAGATCTACTTCAACATAACGATCTAGAAGATCTACTTCAACATAACGATCTAGAAGATCTACTTCAACATAACGATCTAGAAGATCTTCTTCAACATAACGATCTAGAAGATCTACTTACGGAACTGGACGAAGATCTACTTACGGAACTGGACGAAGGCAAATCGCATTCTGTAAATATTTATTGAGAGTCTAAGGGACAGAATAGAGAAACGCATTGTTAATTTACGACGTGTGAAAACATATAATGGCCAGAAAGTGCCAAACGAAGAACACCACACGGACCCCCCCCCTTCCAGATATTTGACATAAGTCGGATCTGACAATATCGAGATTCTCACACCAAAGTAACAATGATTTCTCTGTTGTATTTCATGGTGATGTGGTAAAGTGAGTAGACGACTTTGGACTGGTTCCAGGACTGGTTCCAGTTTTCCGTTATTTCCACAACACCATACCTTGCAGAAATTTTCATATTTCCGTTCGTTAGTTAATGACGGCACGAGTTCGTGTATAACGGGTTTCCAATTGACCAACGCTAAGCACAAGGAAGGCGTCGATTTGCTCATCAATCAACGATTCGGTAAACTATGAAAACATTATAGACGTACTGATCCAACTAGACCCGCCGAGCAACACTGCTGATAGTCTATAGTCGACTATCGCGTCATTCTATAACGTAATTTGCAGCCCTGAGATAATCTATGCAAAGTGGAAAACAATGTAAGACACCAAGCGTCAGAATGTGTTCTGCCATTTTGCGAAAGCGAACGTATTGCATCAACGTGAAGTGAAAACTGTTACGGATTGAAGACCACCGAGTCCAGAGTTAATTTTGAACAAAAGAAATAGTTTAAATAACGTTTCTCTCGATGACGATCTGACTTCCATTCCAGACACCAGCGGCGTATATCTGGTCGGTGCAAGATGACGACAATCTTAATCGGGGAAGTTATGTTACACAGTTAATGCCCACGGTCACTATTTAGATTTGCGAGAAATGACGAGGCGCAGGCATTCACAAATCGTCCCATGATGAAGATATCCCCTTTAGAAATCGGAGCGTAAACAAATAATGAAGTAGACTAATAACGTTATTATGAAAAAGAGACTATTTCAGTTATAATAAGTGATTGGACACAATACTCCAGCTATATTATTTTGTTCT
Source organism: Dreissena polymorpha (assembly GCF_020536995.1). Classification (NCBI taxonomy): domain Eukaryota; kingdom Metazoa; phylum Mollusca; class Bivalvia; order Myida; family Dreissenidae; genus Dreissena; species Dreissena polymorpha. The sequence continues at coordinate 130,613,576 of NC_068358.1, forward strand.
GTGAAGTGTGTTAAATATTTAATAATACATTTAGCGTAAACAATTTAATTCACGATGTTGGTACTTTTAATTGCATTCACATTGTGTTCGACATAATTTGAGATTTAGATGTATGGTTTGCTATAAAACAATATTTAACACCTGTAAAGGTCTTTGTAAGCACAGGTGGTTAGCGTATGGCTATGATATTAATTAGTGAAAACATCATTTTGAATGATAAATAATCATACTATAACGAAAAATTAACATTAATGAAAAAAAATCACGATCAAATATATATATAACAAGGTATGCAACTCAAAATCACCCCAAAACGGGGTGCATCGCTTTGAACAGCCATATCTTCATCAATTGTGCAGCGATTTTCACGATCCTGGTCTTATTCAACGCAGAAATGAATTTCCTTTCTGGAAATGTATATGTCTTGTAATATGTTTACAAATGCTGGGTCAACTTTTTCGGCGTAAGCTGTATTAAGCCAGCTTTTCACCTTAGCTGACCTTTGTAAGTGTCCAATAAAATTAAAATACAATTTCCCGCGGCTAGGTACGAATGAATACACCTCATTTATTCCATTGGCTGATTTGAGTATACCACCAGAACATTGGAAACATATCCGCGTCTTTGTAACACTGTTTTACTGTATGAAACAATTTTATCTCTAATGAAAGGCTTAATAGATAGAACAGTTTTACACTCAATTCTCGACATCAATACAGTTTGTGCGTACACCTTTTATTTTCAGAGTATTACCAGCGCAAAAAACGTTTATACTTAAAAGGCTATGTTCTCATATTTAGTACTTACTTCCATATTCCTGTCAATATGTTAACATGTAAAAGTTTAAAGAGCAGTGGAAGCGAGGCCTCACTTTAAAGCATTGCATTTCAACCCGCGAGGTTTCGGGTCAATTCGCGGACATTCAGAGTTTATATACAGGTCATCACCGGAGTTCGCGGCCAGTAAAATAATCGTTATATAATAAAGACGCTTTCCGTGAACTAGGTGACTTGGAATTTTCTTTAGACCAGAAATATGTTAAATGAATATATTCAGCAATATAATTATGGTATGTCAATAATAGATTCTTATGTGTTTTCAACAATACAATGATAAATATTATTTTTGATAAATTTAACAATAATTATTCCACCATATTGCCTAATGTACTAAAGTGATATTATGAGCATGTAACAGTTTACAGTTTCTATCGCAACCGTTGATTATTTTTGATGTTTCTACTTCATATACACTTATATTAATTAATGCACCATCAACATACTAAAACAATATACCAGAAAGAGAAAAATAATGCATTTGAATATCAACCGTACTTTCGTTTGACAACTGATCATGCGTTTACGAGTTGAACCTAAATTTAGTTTTAGTGCAGATTTGTTCATACGACACAAAGACACAATATTGTTTTACGGATCATTTCGGCTTACAGGACTGGGTGGGTCACGTAAGAATATCGAATATAAAATATATTTTTATTAACATCTGGTAGCAAGGTGAGTTGCAGATAATTGATCAGTAACCACATTTTAACTAACTATTTTGACCTGTTAATTCTTTTCAGCTCAATTCAACAGTGCAAAATGCCCATAATATCACTTTAAGCATGAGCACGATGATTCTCGATACTGTTAATAATCGAATCAAATAGCAATGCCCGACAAACCACTAAAACAGGTTTGTTCGAAGAACGCGCCTATAAATACGTTACTTCTCGTGTGGCCGGTTGACTCATATGTTTAAATTTCACTTCCATTCTTCTTTTGGTTTTCTGTTTTGTATCTATAGGTTTATGACCAGCAATATGTTATAATGTAAAATAAGCCGCGAAAACTCCCCGTAACATCCCGTACTGCGTGTGATGCAGCTAAGAACTGCACAGAAAAAGACATTCGCTATCCTTGATCTCATTCATTAAACTATTAACGCCGTATATCTTTTTTAAAGATATTTCTTGTTAGAAATAACACGATACACAACTCGCATGACCCAGTTGACAATGATCACACATATGAAACAAGTGCAAAATAAGTGTCCATTTAACTTTCTAAAGTTAATGTATTTAATTTAAATTGAAGACGGCTCTATGAAAGTTAATATATTAGTGTAACTCAAAAGCGTGTCCATATTCTGGCAATTCTCTCATATGTTTTCGACTCCAATTTATACAATTTGCAAAAAAGTACATATTCAGTTTTAGTCACATGAAATGTTGAAGTTTTTTACACTGCAGGACTGTGCTATGCCAATACAAAAACTGTCGTTAGCCCTAAAAAAGGATCCATTACTTTACTCTTAAAAAAAATTAAACTTGCGCTAAAATAGGTTCTAAGACGAAGATACAATTTATACAACATTTCATAATCTTACCGTACAAGGAGGCAACTAGTACTAGTAATTTACCGTGAGTTTGTTTCAAATTTCAAATATATGCTTATGATAAAGAAGCTCTTGTTTATTCAAATGCACACTCACCCAAGAGATGTAATCATTTCTATTGGTTGTAATAAATATGAGCTAAATCTACCTATAAAGACCTAAGAAAAACCAAAGTTAAGTTGTATTATCAGATGTTTAAAATAAACAGAATATGAAATTATGATAGAAGGATCTGCATTTTATATATATTGAGTTCAACAAAGAAATATTAACAAAATATTAGTACAACGTCACGAAATAACATAATAATATTATTGCTTATTTTGTTTAGCTAAACATTTTCATTAGTTATTCACATAATATGTAAAACATTTGTCGTCTTTATGGTGGACGTTCCTAAAAGCAACATGCTTATGCAAACATCCTGACACTTTCCTGACCTTATCCATGTATTTTGCGTGCTGTTATTTATCATGGAGTCTGCTTCTCTAAGAGAATTCGACATCACAATAATTAAATACATTTACTGTGTGTATCAACGGAACGTCGCTCATAGTTATAAGGCCATGCAGAAAACTTCAGTGGCAATAGGTTTTTTAGTTACGATGCATTCGCTTTGTAAGACAATAATACGTTTGTACACGTGTGCCAATAATCGTTAAGGTATATAAAGAAACCTGAATGTGTCGATAGTTTATTGCCACACATGCCGACACTTATTGCCGGTATAACAAAAAACGTTGCTTTTCTTCGCTCAACATTTGGCACAGATTCTGTTGTGTACTATCATTTATCTTATTTGGAATTTTACCTCACGTTATTTTCTGTTTATAAACAGTTTTGTACTTTGATTACTTTGCTTATCGTTTCAGTGTGTCAATCCTATCAAATACACTCAGATATGCGTTCGTGTAAAAAAAATCTTACACTTCTATAACATAAGTTAACAAGTCATTTAAATAACTATTTTCGGAAATTACTACTTAAACTATTTGTACGGGAAGAACAAATACAAAGTGTATTAATATTGACCGACCAACATATTTAACCATATATATATGACAGATTCAGAAATGATATTGAGGAGTTATGATTTTCCCAATTTTTTTGATAATGTTGACAAATAAGTATCGTAAATCAATTGGTCGTTGAAATGTCAATATGACCGACATAACGTCAATATCCATTCTGCTAATATGATTCACAACCAATATGGTAGAATTTTTTTTAGGGGACAACATATAACACTGTTTACCATTTGACTTCCCTGTGTTAAACGTCTATGTAAAGACCTCACAAAGTAGTAATTCTACGTCTCATGTGACTTATTTTGTCAAGCTCTCCGCGCACTTGGGGTATAAACCAATACATCGTTTTCCTTGACGGTAAAAAACGAGAAAATCTAATTTCCACAGAGTATGCTTGTAAAAGCTGCATCTGTCAACCTTCATTTTTTCATTTCAAATGCTTCAAATTTTTAGTCTTTGGAGTCGTAACATTTATAATTTGCTTTCATTTTGAACTGTAAAAAAATTCGATACGACTTCTAGTCAGCTATACTTAAGCTAATTAACGTTCGAAGTACAAAACGCACACGAATACTTGTGTCAGTAAATTAATAAAACACTGTTCATGGTATGAATTTGTAAACAAATAAACACAAACTTATTGATATATATGCATATCTTGTAAGAATAATGTAGGGATTCTCTTGCTTATTATCCCCCGCCAGAGGCGGAGGGATATTGTTTTGGCGTTGTCCGTCTGTCCGGCTGTCCGTCCGGCACTTTTGTGTTCGGAGCCATATCTTGGAAGTTCTTTGGTGGATTTCATTTAAACTTGGTATGAGTATATATATGCATAAGAGGATGATGCTCGCCAAATGGCATTGTACACCATCTGTTAAAAACAGACTTATGGCCCTTTGTATCTTGAAAAAATGCTTTTTAGTGTCCGGAGCCATATCTTGGAAGTTCTTTAGCGGATTTCATTGAAACTTGGTATGAGTATATATATGCATAAGAGGATGATGCACGCCAAATGGCATTGTACACCATCTGTTAAAAACAGACTTATGGCCCTTTGTATCTTGAAAAAATGCTTTTTACTATAGGCACTTTTGTGTCCGGAGCCATATCTTGGAAGTGCTTTGGCAGATTTCATTTAAACTTGGTATGAGTATATATATGCATAAGAGGATGATGCACGCCAAATGGTGTTGTACACCATCTGTTAAAAACAGACTTATGGCCCTTTGTATCTTGAAAAAATGCTTTTGACTATAGGCATTTTTGTGTCCGGAGCCATATCTTGGAAGCGCTTTGGCGGATTTCTTTGAAACTTGGTATGAATATATTCCCGCGCCAGAGGCGGAGGTATATTGTTTTGGCGTTGTCCGTCCGTCCGGCTGTCCGTCCGGCACTTTTGTGTCCGGAGCCATATCTTGGAAGTGCTTTGGCGGATTTCATTTAAACTTGATATGAGTATTGTAAACGTTGAATGTTTTTGTGGCAAACGCACGACTTATTAATTCACCTAAATAAATTGTGAAGGCTTAAGAACCTTCCTTTGTCTTAGTTTTGTGTTATTGTCCTCCGTCCGTCCATCTATCATTATGTTCATCCGTCCAATTTGCACCCATCCTCAAACAAAGCATATGTTGCGGGGGATAACCTTGGGCCTTTCAGGCCCTCTTGTTTTAATTATAAGGAGATCGATTGATATGAAAAATCCTTGCCATTATTCGAATCTGTGATCGCTCACTTTCCTTTTTTACTTTCGGTATGCAAAAAATATTTCTATTCAAAGAAACTATATAAACAGCATCTTTATGTACGTATTAGTGGACTACCGTTTTTTCGCCATAGTAATTTAGAAACTGATTCATCTCAGTAATACATTTATTTCTATCACATGGACGCAGTGTGAAAAACAATCAAAGCTTCATATGAAGCTGGACAATCTAATATTGCTGCCATTTCTGATAATGCAAGACCTATATGCCCGGACAGTCAGGCCCGAAAGCTTTTGCATCAAGGCATGATTGAGTAAGATGGACAGGGGAAGAGAGATTTTCGCCATATTGTAGCACTTAGTTTGGTGACGCACGTATTTGACATTTTGTTGTTTACGGCGAAAATTAATCTTCATAGAGATTCCAAAACGGTATATGGCAATAATACGTTTGTTTCTAAGTTATTATATTAAAACTAAAGACCGCTGGAATGATTTACAATTTATATGATATAACTTGATGTGACTATCATTTGAACGATTTGGTAAGTGGCTTTAGCCATATTTCCGTAGAATATTATTTGAAGAGTTCTGCATGTTTATTTCTTCCTGCATTGTTTTACATGTACTCATAACGATAAACTCTTCAAAAACCATTTAGTGTAGGAGTGTAAAAACGCGTCGAAAAAATGTTTTTTAATTTAGGTACTAGAAATTGGCCGTGTTTTGTGAAAGGGGGTTTAATGAATGTGCGTACAGTTTCGTCTCAGATTAGATTGTCCAGTCCGCAGAGGCCAATCAGAGACAACACTTTCCGCCTAAACTGGATTTTTTCGGACTGCACATGCTAATCGGGGATGACACTTTACATACGTACATGAATTTACCCCCCTTATTCACAGCTGTAATTATAATACAAGGACGAGAAACGTGTGGTATCAAAAGTTTTCGCGGCACATACTCAAGCGTTCGTATTAAACCGGGGGGAAAAGCGTTTCTTTAATTAAAGCTTTATCGAGAGCATGTAATGGTCTCGCGTTGTCACCTATTGTCGTATAGGCAGTTTATAAACCCCACAAGGGTTTTAATTTGTCAGCAGTCTTTCCTTATAAAGTTGTCTTTGAATCTGTGAATTTCTGACAATAAGGCAATCTACACATATTCGTATATGTGTATGAGCATGTATGGGACATTATTGTACACTCGATGTTATATTTATCATTTATTCAAAGACGAAAAACTTTGATTATATATATTAATATATTATATATTCATATTTTATACCGTGTATTAGTATGCTGCTACCTTGCTAAGTAGTTTCACATCTTATTTAAGTCACACTTGGTACATACATATAATAATTATTATAATATCAAATCAAAATTAAAATAATAAAATTTGTAGTATATTTAATCATGAAATATTTTATATCAATGTTTGCAGTATCACCTAGCCATGCAAATGGCTTACGATCTCTAATAAAACATGGATAAGTGTAGCCGTCTTATCCCGGTTAAAAGTATATAGTACAATTATCACTGATTTTATAATAAATATAGCATTTATAAATATCATGTTTTTTTTAAAATAACCATAATGAAGTCATATCGTCAAACACAGTTTACTTTCTCGTTTTATGTAGCAATACTCTATACATAACGCAAATGTATATATCACTTTTTTATTCGTCATTTGACAAAAAAGTCTGTCACTTAAGTCCATACGAATCAGGTCCTGTATTATTAATATGATCGAATTATAATACGAAAGCCTAAGGCTTGAATAACAGAAACATTCAAAGAAGATGTGGCATTTGTATTGGATGTTATTTTGTTCAGTGTAGAGTAAACGCAGCCTCTCTTTATCCTTCAGGTGTCGGAATCTCCCTCTCTCAATGCCTAGTGGCAACTTTCTAGTTTTGATCTGCGCAATAAACGACCTGAGGTGATTCGAAACGCACATTGTTAAGCAATTTTTGCACAAATAATGATATTTTATTTTTCGATATGTTCTGAGTTTCGAGGCCCTTCGTCTATTTGTTGATGTCGTTTTTCTTACAGTGTTCGGTGACCATATATACGCTTTTAAGATCCGTTATTTACACGCTGGTAATGCGGATACTTTGATAACAGATGGCACTTCGATAACAGAGAACAACAAAAGCCACGCGCGAGAGGTAAGTTCCTCATTTTTTTTAAAGATATATCCTAAAGATTACTTTTTTAGACAAGGCACATGATTGAGTTTATAAATGGTGTTTGTTTTTATATTGGGAAGACAAATATTCACGGAAGAATGGTAGATATTTCACATAAAAAAAAATTCGGTCGGAAAAAAGCATGAACTGGATGAACAGTAAACATTTAAATAACATAAAACTAATTAGAAATATTGCAATAAAATGTTTGATATTCCAGCATGTAGAGTAAACACTGTGCTTCAAATTCTAATAATTTTATAGTATTCAATGAAATATTAACGAATATACGGCGTGCTTTAATTGGTTGTATTGATTCCCGATAAAGGACACTTCGGAAAACATAGACTTTTAACAATCTGGGCACTCTGATCACAGAGTTTTACCTTCTACATGAAATGCATTTACGTATATTATGGCTATTCTTACCAAACATTCTGAAGTACGAATCAATGTGCATAGTCAAGCGAGACACATTGGGAATCTATGCATAACTTAATTACAAACAGTATATGATTAAAGTGTATCATTTCTTTTTTATTTGTCCACGCTTTTCTGAACAACGTACTACTCTTTTTGAAACCCTACACGCAATTGAACAAATAAATTGCAATACAATGCTTTTTGGTAATGACATGTTAGATAATGACACCAACTGCTTCATTTTTAAAAATGTTCAGATATTTATTAAGACGACAAAGCGTTTTTCATAATGTTGTTGTAGCGCATAGTTATGTATATTCTCCTGGACAGGACTTCACTATCTCAAGGTTGTACTGTATGTTTTATTTCCAATGCTTTACAAACCATGATTTTCTTTTGTATTTTACTTGCGCACTTGTATATTGCTTTCTTAATACAAATGTAATCTTGACCATGTAACTTACAGCTTTACAAAATCACGCTATCGTCACGAATATATGCAATGCAAATAACAGATCAGGGAAACATCACCAATAATGTTGTTAGAACTTTAGGTCCTACCCTTTTTTCAAAACAGTTGTATTTCTATATATGTTTTGTAGTTGTGTAACTGTTTTGGAAATAAAATATGTTTAAACCAATTACAAACACATCTGAAATATAACCTATTACATTGCTCGTTTTCAAAAATCACATTTCAACTAATAAATACTATTTATATTATAATTGCAATTTTTTAATAGGATTTAAATGATTATTTCTCAAGAATATATTTGAAGTGACGACCGGAAATAATTGTTTACATAATTAACTTGATTTTTAGTGGTAACTTTAGATTAAAAGAGATTAAAATACAACGGATAACGTGGATCAACACGATCGTGTTTAATTTTACTTATAGCAGGGCTCCAAATAACGGGGGCGAAGGGGTCTTTAAGAGGCAAATGCTCGTTTGTCCTACATGAAATGTCTTTGGTGCTCATTAGAATCGCATCATCAAGACGATACTAATGCATAACCAAAAACTTAATAAGAGAATTGAAAAATCCCTTTATCTTAAGCTCTGATTATAGGGAGCACTTACTTTAACGTGATAATTTAAGCGAAAAGTACGATTTACCTGACCCTCAATCACTTTATTGTTTGAGTTAAAAGAATTTCAGACCTGCATCGCTACTGATATTTATCTTGAAGAAGCAGTTTTAGCATGTTTCATGACATGCTATCTAATATATAAGTAAATGACCATAGTACATTTATAAGGACATAGTTGTACATGCTTTGGATCAATCGTTTCGTTACAAGGGACATTAGTTAAAAAAATAAAGCTCGTGTACTTTGAGAAGAGTCGATGGTTTGGTTATTCGAAAACGGGATAATGTATATTCATATAGACGGTACTCATCAGACATATCGAATAAGTTTCACATGTATCTTTCACATTCATACAAAATCACAATCATAATCCAAAGGGATAAGACAATGTTTATGCAATTCGTTTTGAATTTACTTCAGTACATACATTTGTTTGCATTGCCTGCTAACTTTAACAGTATTCCACAGCAAATTCTGTATTTTTGATTCACTAAAAAGAGTGTGTTATATCTGGTTAAAAGTGTCGACTAATCGGGAATAAAAGTGCAATTGTCATTGAGATGAAAATTAGGCATCCGACTCTTTAAAATTTTGAATGTTCACAAATACTTTAGAAAACTAAAATGTAACATGTTGTAACATTAATGGATATATTCAACTTTTATTTCGAAAATAAAGGACGTTTTTTGAATATCTCCAAGTATTTTTATGTTGTTGAAATATGTACTGATCACCCAATTCATTCTGACCATCGATGGAATTTTATCTTTTTTTAATATAAGCCACCGCTTTTCTGCAAATTTCTTTCTTCGCAATACGAAGTGTTATACCATTAATCGACCAAAAAATGTCCCCTGTCTGAAAACCAAATGAACAGAACACAAGTGCAAAAGGTATAAGTATAATATGAATAGGCCGTGAGTGCTCTTTATTACTACTAATATACACCCTTTCAGTTATTAACTGATTATAATTACCTCCCCTGAATGACGTCATCCGGGGATACCCGATTATCGACTGTAAGCAAACAAAGAGATGTCTGTTTGACAATGTGTGTTTTCAACGGTGTAAATTGACATAAAATATGAACGAAAAGGTTTGTACTGACCTTATTATTAATAATTTATTATTTTCTTATGCAATTTTGATATTCGGTTTATAATGCTGATAAAGCAGCGGTATTGTTTTTGTCTGTTATATGTTTTCGCGAGGACGAAACGTTCAAACGAAGGATTTTTTACTGAAATAAATCCTGTTTAGAAATGTTGATATAGATTAAATAGGTGGAAATATTGACTTGTTTTATCTAAGGACATTTCGTATTCGTCAAAGTATGAACACTCGTTGGCATTTATATTTTGAAGCAACTAAAGGACGCTCGTACTGGTCTTAGTCATACCGTGCTTTTGTACCAATTGACCATTTTTTTAAATTGAAAGCCAACGGCATCCAATGCAACATATGGTTTGTTAAAAAGCTATTTGTTTGATTAGAGCTTGTACTAAGCTATACCCGGCCTAATGTGTATTAATGTGTAAAGTACAATGAATCAGTTATCATGAATGTTATGAAACAGAATTTTGTTCAACAGATTAATGACCACGACTATGCTGTCCAGTTTTACACAGCAACACCAGTATTCGACTCAAAACCGGATGGAAAACAGATTCAAGACATTACTGTATCACTCGAGAAGAAGTTGAAGGTAAATTAAATTGTTTAGTCAATTGATTTGTTTAAATAACATTTGGGAATAAAACATTTATAGACATATAATAATTAATATCAATACAAATAAAATGAAATTCTTAACCAATAGGATAAAAACACATCTTATTATTTGTTAACCACGTTTGTGGACTTTGTTATACTGATTTTAATGATCCAAAATAATTGGTAAAGTTGTTGTTCACTTGATTTTTTTTAAATATTATTAGTTGATCTTCATAAAATTTCAGTCTAACAGGATCTGCTGTGTGCCCAAATGTCACACCACTGGCTAAGGATTGTTAGAAGGCCATGGAAAGCCCAGCTATCATGCATTTCCAGCTGAAGATGATCCAGTTCAAGCTGTTTGGTTGAATAAAATACGAAGAGATGAAGACAGACATTTTAAGGTCAGTTGTTAGTGGTTTCAGTAAAACTTTAAATGATTTTGTATAAAGAAAAATAAAACATGTAAAGTACTATACATTTTCATGTCAGAAAAATAGTGTTGATGTGATTAAAAAAAAGCACACATATTTATTTATTCTTTTTTTTTCTTTCAGATAAGTCACAATACGGTTGTCTGTTTTCTCCATTTTGAACGTGACTGTCTTGATGAATCTGGATTTGCTAAGCGGAGGTATCTAAAACCAGGAGCCATCCCTACACTATTCGACTGCTGGAAGGACAAACCACATCTGTTGAAGCGAATTTCAAGTGGAACGTGCAATTAACAAGATTAAAAGTTTTCACATATTTGATCAGGTCATTCTGGTTTCTCTGTTTGGGATAATTAATCAAATTTGGACAGTTTGCTCATTGCTCACTCTTTTCCAAGACCCAATTATACCATGTCCTGGTGTTTAACATACATACCATTTATATGAACATTTGTTGTTCGTGTACATCATACTACATGTAGGCTAATGAAAAACCATTGGCTGTTCATGTAATATTTGTACATTTTTTGGCTTTGTATAAAGTTTTTGATAATTATCTTGATATAAGCATTGATTTAGTTACAGATTAATGCTTAAAGAGTACTTAAAGCTACACACCTTGAAATAAAGTACATGTTCATATAGATGCAATTTGAAAGTGTGCAAAATTTTCATTAAATCTATAGTCTAGTTAGCAAGTAATTTATTATTTTTCAAACAGGAATAACTGCTTTTAAAACTGAAAGAAGGATTTCTATATTAAACACGATTATTTTTAACTTTTTAAAGCGCAAAAAAGATGGCTTTCTACCTTGTTACCACCAGATATATTCTAGTTGGCATAATAAAATTAAATCTATAGCCTAGTTTAATAGCAAGTTATTTTTTTTTTCAAACAATACTGCTTTTAAAACCGAAAGTAGGATTTCCAGACGTACACATCCATTTCGACAAACGCGATTATTTTTAAGTTGTAAAGTGCAAAAAAGATGGATTTCTACCTTGTAACCACCAGATATATTCTAATTGGCATAGATAAAATATGTCATTCATACTTAAATTTACTATGCCAAATAAGGTGTGTGGCCTTTACATAAAAATTGTATATACATCTTTTTAATCATGTTTGTTAATTTGTTTTGATTGTATGACTACTGAATAAATAATTTTGTTAATAGAAATTTTAGTTTTTTTTGGGAAATATTAGGTAAAACTAAGAAAGTCCAATGCATATTGAGACAAATCAGTACTTAAGTTCGTTTCCTGGGAAGAACCATTACTGATTCTCAATGGGGATCGAAACTGGTTGCTCCAGATTGCTTAGCAGACACCATAGCAACTAAGACTCTGCTACAGATTTGCGTAATCCTTTGAGTAAAAACACTTTGTAATCAATGATATAAGCTTTATTACAACAGAAATAATGCAAGATAAGCACATTTGAGTAGCATAGTTCATCACAAAACAGTATGAAGTATCATTAATTGTAAGATTCATGATGAAAGACAACATGTGAAAGCTAGAAATCATAAACTAATTTAAGGAAACACAATCTGAAAATTACAAACATTCAGATACAGGTATTGCACCAAAATGAGCTGAGATCCTATGATTATATTGAATGAATAAATGTGATTTGAGGTGAATCTCACAAATACTGACACTAAAATAACACAAAATTGAATACTTTCAAATATAATTTAGATTATTTCAATACTCTTTATTTCTGATTACCGGTTTTTCATGGAGCGGAAACACTTGCATCTAACAATTGTTGAACTGTTACGTTCAGATGTCCATGTGTCGAATACATAACCGTCATGAAAAAACACATAGCCTCGTTGAATAGGCTTTTCAACACCCAGTTTTGAACCTTTACCAGAACTTTTGGTCCATTCCAGAATGTTCATGTACGAAAAGTCTTTGAAGATCGGTCTGGTGCTTTGGGTCCATGTGCATTCTTCCAAATTAAGATGTTCTTCCGCTGTTGACACTGTTGATTGTCCTTGACAGTTCATACAGGACGACTTCTGCTTAGCTGCAAATGGCTGGTCTGGATAAGGATCCACAATTAGGATGTTATCCTGGTTGTCACTGAATTTCTTTACCCTGGAAAATATATAAAAGTAAAGATTTAAACTTTGTAACAGAACATTAAGATTTAAGGTGTTACAAAAAAAGCACTACTCCAGAGTCTGTTTCAGATACTTGTTTTCCACCTAATAAACGCCACCCCTACCTTCTTTGTGACCAAAAAATGTATAAAGACAATTTAACTAGTGGCAACCAATTTCTAATGCAGACTTAAGAGAGTAATGTAACTTATTATGTCAGGGATTTTAATTGAAGCAGAAAGCTGTGTGCCACTATGCATGTTATATACATTGTAAAGTACTATATGCTGTGTGGTCGAGTCAGGCTGACTAAACAGATAAAACTTATTTTTAACAGACTGGTTGACAGAAACATAGAAAAATATTCACAACATGAATGTGCGTTTTTAATATAAAAAGCAGGCTTTTTCCTGGCCATTTTGGGAAAAAAGCAATTGCAGGATTGTGAATTTTTCGTGCCAAAAATCAACTGATTTGGGAAAAACTAATATAAAATAACCCTTCACAATCATTCAAATTAGATGAAAAATCATATTATTTATGGTAATGTACTTTGTTAGATGTCATTTACATATAATTGAGTTAAAATAATCATAACCTCTTCTTTCTTTTTTTATTGGGAATTATTTTTTTCAAATTACAATTTAGGTTAGGGAATGGGTCCGTTTAACTGACCCGTAGATACACCAGGAAAAGGCCTGAAAAGGCGATATAAAATAAGTACCTCAAGCAAAGTTCGGCTTTTGTCTCATTCGATTTCACAGCTTGTCCCCGGCATTTCAACCATATTCGCAACTCTGTAACTTTGCATCTTTCTGGTTGAAGTTGCGGTAAAACAGCGCCAGGGACATCCTTGGCATACAGCTACAAAAAATAAAAAGGCAGGTGTTAAGCATTATTGCTTCTTTAGAAAAAAATCATGTTACTTATACAACATACAAAATTCATCATATTATTTTTTTTAGAAAATGGTTTGAAATAAATATGATCGATACTGAATGTAGTGTAAGTTACATGTTTTTTTTTAAAGTGGCAATAATGCTTAAAACCTGACAGCTGAACTTGTATGCTTTCATGTTGGGTCTCTGTACCGAGTCAATATTTATTAGAGTGTATTTATGGTACATGACTATGTCCGGATATATTCATGCCACCAATGTGTATGTATTTGCATAATTATATTAATAATAAACTTAGGAGTATTTATTATAGTGAATTCACATTTTAAACAAAAAAACAAACCTTATGACAATCACAGTCGTGTACTGTTGTACTTTCTTTTCTGTTACAGGATCTGGTTCAGCCATGGTACTTCACTGTTTCTGAACATAGCATTTGGGATGATTCCTGAAAAAAAACCCACATATAATGCTTTTTTTGCAGCTGATTTTTATATTATTTCAACACTTCAGTCAAACACTCAAAGAAACAAAGGATAGTTTCGGTTTTGAAAGTTTATAAATAGAGATTTTGGTGTAAAAAACATGAAAGTTAAATGACCCGTTCTCCTGATTGGTTTTCATTCACATTCTTCTACTTTCTAGTTCTATTTAAGAATAAAAAAAGCCCCGAAATCATATAATTCCTATGATAAAATCATGATTACAAATATAAACTTTCTGAAAATAACTCGTAATACGCTTTGCTTTCAAAATTTGGCATTTTATACAATATTTACTTTTAGGTTCCAATCCAGGTGTAATGGTATATGTACGAACATGAAATGTGTCTTGACAAAACGGAATGTTTAATGCATTTTTTCTCACTTCATCGTACTTAAAAGTAAATATACAACAAGCGATAGCTTTAATATGCGTCAATAAAATAATAAAAATAAAACATGTGTGCAACTTACGCATATATTGTGCTAAAGACGTTGATTTCTTCAGCGACACAGTAAAATTTTATTTTCTCTGGCGAATTTCTATCCCCCGTTGACGTCACATCCGGCTAAGGGACACAACTCTAACACTAGTAAAAGCGAATAACTGAAAGGGTGTATAGCTTAAATGTTATTTTATTGGGCAGCCAGAGCTTTTTGCAAAAGGGCTTAACATTCCCCCGCATGCTTCGTCACAGGTATAACACCCGTGTCCGTGGCTTATTAAAAGCGAACATAACGCAGCAACATGTGGACAACCCGCTCGCGTGAAGAAGGTGACTTGCACATATACAATTCACTGTGATGGCGTACTTCAAGTTTCAACTCAATAGTTAAAGAAATTAAGACTTAGTTTGACCAAGAAACTTTTTTCAGATCATGTCTTGTGTACAATGACCTACTTCAAGGGCACGCAGCCAAAGGAAGTGTTGTCATTTTGCATGAAAAAGGTTTCCTGCACATCAACACTTATGTTAAGGACATATTAAAACTTGTGATTTAATCGCTTGAAATATGAAGGTAATTTGCTCCGCAAACATAACATATAATCCTGACGGACCGACCGGAAAACGATATATTAAATTGACAGAAACTACTTTCCTAATTTTAGTCCTAATGACCATATAAATTGCCAGACTGGCTCCACATGTAATCACATGGTATGGCTCAGTGTATGGTTGCTGAATACAATATCAGTGCAATAGAGCCAAAGAGTAAATGGAGTGCAAATATTGGTCTTGTTTTAATTACATCGACCTTGACACCACTTGTCCCAGAGGAACGTTTATTGCAATAAGCAACATGTCCAAATAGATGTCCACGTTAGATAAGCATGTAAGCAACATATACACAATATATCATCAGGTTATCGATTTGTTTTATCTTGCACCAGTGTTTTTGAATTTGACCCAACTGGCACAACATGCAGGGTCTCCATGCATCTTGATTTATCTAAAAATTCATCAAAGAAGATACAAAGTACACAATGGAAATTATTCGGTTAAATTGCACGTCTGATATACGACCCTTGGTCACTGATCGTTTGTTATGGCCGTTAAGAAAAACATGAAAAATAATTGATTTTAAATGTAAGCATCTGTAGTAGAAACAAATATATGGACTTGTTTCCGGTTAACGCGTTCTACTTTAAATTTCCATATACACATGTAAGACTTGGACGTCCCCCATATTCCCCTTTTGTCGGGCTACGGCACTTTTATTGTGAAGATCTGAAACAAACTACGGGCGTAGGCACGTTCACATGCAGGTGAATATATTTGTAAAGTTGCATCACTGTTACATCAATGCTTTTTGAATTACCTAAGAAACAAATTGAGCACATATTTTCATTTTGTATTAAGGTGCTACGACTCCGAACCTAAAATTCAATAGTTTTTTATTTTACATAACTTAACTGTCTACGTTAAGAGCATTTGTATTAATACAAAATTGGGCATAAGCCAGCTGAAGGCTTGTCACATTCGGAGTTCAAAGGCAGTGACTTTTGATTAAGAACCTGACATTATATACATTTGTCTGAAGAAGACATTTTAAATACAAAACAGACTTAATAATGTTTAAATTGAACGTCCTGGTTATGGATCTACGTATCTGGCCTCACAATATGACATTACACTTATATGTAAATTGTTGCACACATATTGTAAGAGAAGGTATAATCAAAGACCATAAAGTGTTCGTAAAGTATTGAAAAGTTGAGTTTAAAATTGAAAAGCAACACGAGATTACTGCAGAACAATTTTTATTTCAAATTCAATCAGAAAAGCGAATCAATTACACACTTAAAGCAAATTTTTGTAAACACGTTAGCAACAATAAATTATTGTCATTATACATGTATTCGTATTGTACGGAGCAAATCAAGATTTTAATAGTTGCTAAATGATACAACACATCCCCATTGATTGTTTCTATGTTACAACTAGACTAAATTTTCTTTACAATCTTTAAAATCGCAAACGTGTGGTATTTAATAATTGGTCGAATGGTTACAATAGCAAAAGAAATATACGCAAAACATGATACGTGGGTTAAGAGTTTTCAGAAATTAAGGAATGAATTGAAAAACAAACGTGTCAAGCGTGTTTTGAGCATACGTGCAAATTTAATTTATCAGTAGTGTTACAAACGGTAGCAAGAGTCCGAATAGAATGCTGTGATGCAATTTGTCGCCATGGCTTTTAATGATCAGAGTAAAGTCCGTAGGTTCCTTAATGGCAGTGTCGTCATAGCAACTGATCTTGTACGTCCGGAACGTGCCTGGGGAGCCACCGATTATTCCATTGTGGACGTTGGCAGTCGAGAACGAAATTATGACGGTCTGAGCCTGTAGTTGTAAGAGGCGAACGGTGTAAAAATATATTAATTGTAACACACGCATTTGAATGGATACAAAACAGATAGATAGATAGCTATCTTCTATCTTCATTTGTATTCTCATCCAAATGTCAATTACTTACGTACTGAGTTTTTTGTTTGCCAAAAATTTCAGTCGTAGACTTTAACAACTTTGTTGTTAAGACAAGGAAGACCTTATAAGTTATAGAAAATAATAAACGCATATTGTATTTGAGGTAATTGAATACAAAAGAAGTTAATTAGTTAGATATCAAACTAGTTTTTATTTATATCTTACACATTTGCTAGCCGATTGAAATAGTGACAACATAATTATAAACCTTTAACAATTATCATCTTTAAATGTCATCAATATACTAGATCAAATATCGCATACCAAGCTGCAATCGTATATGGCAACGATTTGGTATCCGTCGATCATTTTCGTCTTGCACATGGCATTTGACACGGAGTCGTACGCCAGGCAAGAGCGGAAACGGAAAGGGTCTGGGTTGCCAATGTACAGTATACCACTGTTTTCAGGACTGCATTGAACCGGTTGAATTTCCGCTGAAAAAGGAGTCGACGATATTCAACTATGTTGAACATATACGCCAGTGCACATCATCGTGAGATGGTATTGATAAACGATGTGAACTGGTGTTAAGACATACACTATTAGGTCAAAACTACCATATCTTGTTGAAGAAATGCCAGAAACAAGAGGACCAAAGGGCTTTAGATCGCGCATATGAGTCATGTAGAAAATATGGTATTCAGATTTTATGATATTTTTGTAATACTTGTTTTTTTTATATCTAAGTCTGATCGTAGCGCCTTGATATGCTTTGAGACCGTATTAGGACAATAAACGTCTTATCGATAAACATGAACGAACACAAATACCCTGTAGAGAGGAGCCAGTTCTGACTTAAGGGGCATGATTGTGTTACCACATTCAATATTAAAGCCCCTACCCTTGTGATTACAGAGAATACTAATTGTAAAACCATTTACAATTTAAGAATTTATAAATAATGTGAACCCTGGGGTATAAATAGTTTGAATCACAGGGTAATGTTAGGTTAGTGGAAGAAAGTTATACTATGGAACACACCAAATAGTGGACCCCTGGTCCGCGCGGTTTCTGAGATTTTTTAACGATAATTACTGTGCTCATTTTTCTCTTAGGAAATGCAAGCTTTTATCATTGGGGCATGACTTGAACAAATAAAACAACTATATGACTTTACATGCCAAATACCAGACGTTTGATCAAGATTGTCTAGGGACTCCATAGGCATGATATGATCAAATAACAGATATCGAACCACTAAATCTAGATCTAATTCCAGAAGATTTTAAAAAGTAATTTACTGATTAAGTCTACATAAATCTTGTCAACCTTGGGAATGGTCATTGTATCCAGGTTCGACCTTAGGCGTAGGATTTCAAAAAATGGTTAAGGACCGCCACATGATGACACATTTCAACCGCAAAATCTCTCAGTCATACGGTTTCAGATAAATGTTTACTGTTTTTTTTACTATATTCATGAACTGAAAACAATAAAACAACAAAACGATGCCAATTTCGACTCCAGCTTTATTATTTGAAATTTCGTAGAGGACCGCCATATAATGCTACACACCAAATATCAAACACCTGACAGTGAAAAGATTATACAAGCGCCTCATGCACACAACTTACGCACGTACCAGTGACACGTTATATAGAACCCACCCTCCGTGAGCACTATTTGCTTAAAATGAGCAAAATACCCAACAAGAAAGGCGTTTGTAAAGTTTGTAAAGTTGTGCAAATGTTGAGTTAGGCGCAAAGTTAAGGTGTGATCTTGACATTGGTTGATTGTGAAAATCCATGTCATCGTATGAGCATTCGAGCTGACACATGCTTCTTGCCAATTATCTTATTGACCGTAACATCTTAACAAAGATCATGTAATAAAGTTAAAATGTGCATGAAAATAGAACATATGCACACATTAAAAGAGCGTACAGGTGAACACACAGATAGACGGCAAAACGACATTCCTATTCCACCTTTCATGATCTCTTCAAATGATTAATGAACACATTACATGCCAATCACTTTGAATACATGTTAAACATGCATCGTCTCTAAAACTGGTTGAGGTGTTTAAAAAAATCACGAAAAAATGCGTAATTATTGACATCTTATAGAATCACTTAATGTGCAATATATTTTACAATGTGAATGTATCAATAAATAAGTGATTTCGTTTCTACTCTGCATACACCTTACCGAGATCGGAAAAAACCAGCTTGGACTCCATGAGGACACTAGTGGTAGCCATTCTTGTGCCATTATCCGTGTCGCCGATGACAAGGCGTCTGACACGACCAGGAACGCTAACGTCATACAAGTCGGTACAAGTGACATCAAGCACGTCATAGGCGTTTGTACCATTTGCAACATAGAGTCGAATGGGTTTCATCTGTAAAATTAATGCAAGACAAACATCTTAAGGTAATTAAAATAAAAAGGACTTTTAGCTTACTTGTGTAGGATCTTTTTTTGGCGTTATGATCTTTGCGGATATAGATCTCCTTCTACTGTAAGCTAAGAAACCTGTAGAAGGTCTCTATAATCTTCTATATAATCATAATATTAATTTATATGCTTTAATACATTTTGAAAACGTTTATATATCTATTTCTTTGAGTCTTCGAACATGTATCTGTATACATGTACATAATATATCATAATTAGTGAATTATTAATTTTTAAAAGTAAATGAGTGACAATGACATGAAGACGTAGCCATGTCAATCATTAATGTGAATAAATACAGATAAGGCACTACGAATTGAAAAGACAAGTACAGCTAGTGGCGTGCAAGCTTCACGAAGCAGTTTAAGCAGCGATGTGCAATAATGCGCTACGGTTGTTTGAATCACAGGGACCTTTTAAAAAATACTCTACATACACTAAAATTATACAAGGGATACAACTGTCAAATTTCCTGCACAACACCATGGTCTGAACAAAAGCAACATGTTCGCTTCCAAAGACATTAATTACACCAAATAACCTGTATACCAGCCAAGACATTGATCTTTCTGAAACTAATGCATTTGGCAATAAAATACGATCTTTTATTACATTTAATACAAAAACCCTTCTTTCAAAAAAGCTAAAAAATGCTTACTTGGACAAAGGTGTGCTCAACCTTAAAACCAATAATTCTAGTTGTAATTTCCATATTCCATTGAAATTCACCTCTTTTGAAGGTACATATTCATTGGCTAGTTTTTTTTAAATTATAGTTTAAAAGAACATAATGACAATTAAATATGATTTTGTATGATTCGTATAAAACTGCTACAATTTAACAATAACAATAATTTTCTTTCATTTTGGATAATACACTTCATGTATTTAAAACATGCGATTTTGTTGGTAATTCTCCACTGCAGTACATCCCGTTCAATGTTACATTACCTTACAAACTGCACATACACATTGTTGATGATTGTAGACACTGTGAACAATTAAGTATTTACGTTGTTTTTGCACACATGCAGTAACATGCCATCATGAAAACTGTCTACTTTGATTCATAAATTTTCTATGGATAACAAAACAAGGTAAAAAGTGCTGAAATTCTCAGTAATTAATAAATTATGGAACAAAATGTGCCATGTGCGAAAGTGGTTGTGCACACCTGTGTCCAAGTTAGAAAATGTAACAGTTTTCTAAGAAACTTCCGTTTCAAACAAAACTATTTACACGTTTACTGCTATACATATAGTTATATTCTGAAAGATAAATGTCTTGGTTGTTGTTATACAGTTTATAATTTGCAGTTATTGCTATGGGAAGCTAATATTTTTCCTTTGTTCAGACAAGGGTGTTGTGCAGGAAATTTTACAGTTGTATCCCATGTTAACTTTTATAGTTTGTAGAGTATTTTTCTTACAAGTCCCTGTGGTTTGAATAACTTTAAATTAAGTGTGTCACGTTAAAAACAATACCAAAATGAACAGTTATGCAATGTCTTATTTGTTGAAAAGTTATTGTACAATACGGCAAAGGTTGCTACTTACTGAACCGCAATTCTTAACTCTGACGAGCTCGTCAATTTTGTTTGCGTTGCATAATTTGTCTTTCGTCATCGCGAAAACATGTGGCATTTCGTTCATGTCTGCGTCTGTGATTACCGGCCACCGTAGATAAACGCCGTCATTAGCACAAGAAACGTCATATTTTAAGGCGTTTATGTCCGCGAAGAAAAACGCCAGCAATACTAAAATAAACATCTTTCTCATAGCATTTGAAAGTGTATGTGAACGCATATAGATGTAGCATTTATATGACAGACTGTCCCGACTTAACTATGGACGCAGGCATACAACTCTATCAGTTATAGAGAAAAACGGCCATGTTCCTCGCGAAACACGAGCAAATGTCTCTATTCCTTGCGAACACTAGCCAGTATGTGTGCACATATTTTATGCCGAACATCTAACACATTTCATATTTGGTATCCTCGTGTTTAATTTGTGTCGCGAATACGGATCCGTTTTGTCTAAACTCTAGGCGTTTCACACGAGGTTCTCGAGGTGACTCCGAGAATACACTGCACACAATAATTGCGTCGTATTAGGGGAACTATAATGCTACAAATTGAAGAATCTCTTCTGCACATCGGACATATATTGGTGTGTTTTCTTATCACAACTATTTACATAGTTTGTGTGAGGTTATTTGGTCATATTTAAAGATTAAAATGTGTCAAGAAAATAAATTATGTACACACACGTACACTAGATAAAAATGACCTTTATATGCCATTAATCAATTAATCACTACGGCCAAGTTCCTTGACAATTTTGTGACGTAAGGCAATGATTAAATAAGAACAAAAGTCTGCGAGTATTAAAAACTAAAAAGGTTTTCTTTATTAATGATTGTTCGATTCATTCACATTATTTTTAAAATCTTTTTTGTTCATACTAAACGTTTGACTAGGTTTTGAATTCGTGAAACTTTGATAGTTACATGCTTTCAAATATGAATGCCGATTTTCACTTGTCATACTATTAAAAGCCGCATGCCCCCGGTAGGATGGTATATAGCATACCGTCCGGCAAACCTTTTTCCGAAGGTTTTTTACGCAACTCTTTCATATAAAGAGCTGATTTTTGGTATGTGGATCTACTTACATGATCTACAAATAAAATCTGAGTTGCGTACAGGCCTATTGATGTTTGGCGAACTAATGGGCGTTGGGCGTGGAGATGTTCTCTGTAATAGCCTTTTTCCGGTTTTCGGCGAAACAGATGAAGTGTGGGTTTCGCAGGTCTATTGATTTAAAGCGTAGTTATGGGCCTTAAACCACGAATTTCTGAGTTTTCAGGAGGTTAATTTACGAAACGCTTTCAGATATGTAGCTGATGTTTGGTATATGCCTCTACATACATGACTTACATATGTAGTGTGTTTCTTTTGAGTGAAAAGATTTTTGGCGTAGCTATGGGGACTTCGCAAGTTTTACATGAAAACCTCAGATTTTGATCTTTGGTATATGACTCTACCTACATGTCCTATAGATACAGTGTGAGTTTCTTTTCGGTCTATCGTTTTTACGAAGAAATGGGTCTCGTAATTAGACGTTTTTTCTATTAACATCGTTTTCCACAGGTGTTTTACGCAACGCGTTTATACATTGAGAAGATTTTAGTATGTGAGTCTTCAAACATAACTAACAGATGAAATTTGAGTTTCGTTCCAATCCATCGATTTTTGGCGAAGTTATGGGCCTTGAACTTCGAAATGTTCCGTTTTCCGGTGTTGTTTTTAAAAGCTTTCTGATATGTAGCTGATGTTAAGTATTTGAATATATCTACATGACTTACAGATTAAGTGTGATTTTTGTTCCGGTCCATTGATTTTTAGCGAAGTTATGAGCCTTAGACTTTGACATTTTCCGTTTTGCGTTTTTTTTTATGCAACGAATTGATCTATTGAGCTGAATTTTGGTATGTGACTACATGATTTACAGATGAAGTGTTAGTTTCGTTCCGGTATATTGTTTTTGGTGAAGTCATGGGCCTTGTTCTTCGACATTTTCTCTATAATAACTTTTTAAATTGTTTTTTACACAACGCTTTCAGATATTGAGCTCATTTTGGTATGTAAGTCTACTTACCTGACTAACAGCCAAAGTGTGAGTTTCGCCCGGTCCATTGATTTTTGGCGAAGTTATGGGCATCGGCCTTCGACATTGTCTCTATAATTACAATTTTAGAGGGTTGTTTACGCAAAGCTTTCTTATATTTGGCTGATTTTCGGTATATGAGTCTACCTACATGACTTGCAGATGCAGTTTGAGTTTTGTTCCGGTCCATTGATTTTTTGTGAAGTTACGTGCATTGGACTTTTCTTTCAAATAAAACTTCCGGATTTTTTTTCCAAAACGATTTCAGAGTCTGTCCAAGGCCCGTCTCTTTTTTTAATATCTATGGTTAATAACTCCGTCATCATGTTTTCAATTTGGATACAGCTGTTGTGTGGCGTCAACGCACATAAAGGGGCATTGTTCACAAACGCAGCTCATGTTGAATTTGCACTTCTGTTTTTGATGAACTCTATTTATTTGGAAAAAAGTAAATTGAGTTTCTGTCAGAACGCATTCAGGTTTTGAAGGTTGAACATTGATAGTTACAGTTTATATCACTTTTAAATAGTAATTATATACTTTGCTATTTGCGTTGACTTTCGATGAAAGTCCACATGCTGTTTCCCGATGAGTGATTTGAATATTTCACTAGCTTATTGGTGTGCATTGGTAGTAATTTTATTATTACAGGCATAACTATATGTTATTGATTAATATTGCAATGTGTTGTATTGGTTGGCTGACATGCTATTTTATATTCATAGGTATAGATATTTAATGATTATTGAATATTTCTGTCGACCATCTAACTCTCTTACATATAATACAATAATAGAAAAACCTGACTTGAAAATGGCTTGTTTTCAGGCCCCTCTAAATGTAAATTGAATATTTAGTGGTGTGTTAATTAAAAAAAATAATGTTTGTATGATAAAGTACAAAACTGTGTATCAGTTATTTTCAAGTTGTAATAATGGTGCAATCAAAATACGCCTTTAAATAATACACGGGGAATATAACTTGCCAAGTCGGGTCACTCGGCATAAATTTTATAAAAATGTTACTTACGTGATAATACGCAACACCACAACCACCACTACCAAGATGAAAAAGAACTACAACAGAACACCACTAATGTCAACATCAAAAACAGTGAAATTACTAATATCTATACGCCTTGAAAGCAAACATTACAAATGCTTTTGCGAATTATCAATTATTGCCCGTATGGTCTTGTCATTCATCATTTTTGGAGGCATTCCCTTGTGGATAGGTAATTGAACATATTCATGTGAATGAACTTTCCTCGACAAGGTTATGTCGGATTAAATGTTATGGCCGGAGTATCTTCAGGTTCAAACGTTTACGAAATTATGAGCTTCAATTGCGTTATTTTCTCCTATTTTCTTCAGATGTTCGGATGTATTTCAGGTTTACCGGTCCGTCTGTCTGTCTGTCTGTCCGTCCGTCTGTCAAATAAAGATTCTTCGGTAATCCAGATCGTTCATAAGATAGGACTAAGCCGGTTATTTCATTATGTTTGTCTATCCATCCGTACGTCTAGAAAATATGAATCATGCGATGATTAAAACACACTTAAGCTATGGACGTTATGAAACGCTTTACGTGGATAGAAGGCCATATGGATGATATGCTCGATATATAAAAAAAAATTCGTCAGACAAATATTGTTTTTACTATGGTTACATAAATAGTCGACACTTTAACCTCGATCTTGGCGCAACGTAAACATTACCTGGCTAATGAAACTCATTTTGTGGATAAATGGGTCTTATTGTGAATATATACGTTATATACGTTATCGCAGTTATTTCTGCTGTCCGTGCGTCGGTCTGACTGTCCGAGAAATATGGGTCATGCGATGAGTAAAAATTCTTTAAATTAAGTTAATTTATCTTTTTAAGTTAAATGGCCGTATTGCAAATTAGCACGTTATTTCAGTTGTTGGTCTCAATCAAATTTTAATTCACATGGTTACTTACATTGTTTGAAAAATAAAATATGCACCCTGACATAAAAATACTTCAACTTAATTAAATGAAACTTATGGAGATTTTTTTGTTATTCCGACACCTTAAACATATTAGAGGGCTGTTGACATATGTTCGAAATATATCGTTGTAAATAAGTCTTGCGGCGGACCGCAGTAAATGGGTGTTCGAAGAATCATACATATCGCGAAATTAACCTGTTCGAATTCCGTTGCTATTATCCAATTTAACGACGGAAATCTACACAAACTGCCGCATCGTCATCATAAAAAATGAACATGTATATTTCCGGACTTGTGGTTTAAAGAATCAAATGCCTATGAGGCTAATATATAAGAATACCACTGTTCACATATTTATAACCCTTTATGCACATGACGCGATTTGTCGTCTTTCAGTTCTATTTTTACGCTAATTTATGGGTTGTCTTAATTATAGTCATATTAAACTTCAGTTTTTGTGCTCTTTGCTGCACATGTGAGATTCAAATATGCATTGCATACATCACGTAGTCTTTGAACGTCCTTCAAGCAAACACTAAACAAATTATGTATAAACCCACCCCGGCCGACTTGCAGGCAAGTCGCCCCTGTTACTGTGACGTTAAAGTGATATTATGGACATGTGTCACTGTTGAATTGAGCTGAAAAGAATTAACAGGTCAAAAGAGTTAGTTAAAATGTGGTTACTGACCAATTATCTGCAACTCATCTTACTACCAGTTGTTTATAAAAAATATATATTATATTCGATATTTTACGTGACTCACCCAGTCCTCTAAGCCGAAATGATCCGTAAAACAAAATTATGTCTTGTGTCGTATGAACGAATCTGCACTAAGTCTAGATTTAGATTCACATCGTAAATCGAATCATTTCTGTCGTCAGTTGTCAAAACGAAACTACGGTTGATATTCAAAAGTATTATTTGTCTCTTTCCGGGATATTGCTTGAGTATGTTGATGCTGCATTAACAAATATACGTATATATGAAGTGAAAACACCAACAATAGGTGTTGCGATAGACGCCTATAAACTGTAAGATGCGCATAATATCTCTTTAAAGCGGGTATATACGATTTTGTCAAATATTTATGAATTTTTATAAAATGTGTAAAAAATTATTATATAAGTTAAGAAGAACATATGTCGAAAATGCGAAATAAGCCAGATATTTAATTCTGAAATTGAAAACGGCTGTACAGCCGAATTCGCCAGCATGTATACCACACATGAACGATGTGAATCTAAACTTAGTTTAACGGTTTATTTGAATTCCCGCAACGATATCTATTCATACGACACACGAACACTAACTCCGATCCTAATACAAAGACGAATGCTTCGGTTATTGTAGGAAAATATGTACGTCACAATCGGCTCGGGCGCTAATTTGTCTTTGCTGCATTTTATGAAATTCGGCTTTAATGTATAATTTTTCTTTCCCATTTTATGTTATTGTAACATATTTTATCAATATATTACAATTAAACACATAAAAAATCGTATATACCCGCTTTAAATATATTGATTTAAAATTAACTGCGTGTCATACTTTTTCATGACTTACCGCCGTACTCATTTACCGTTATATGATCTATAGATTTTTCGACATAACGCATGTAAGCAATTTTCTTGTAACAATTACATGTTATCTATATCTTTGATATGTTGACCTCCCGGGTAACCAAACATATCAATTCAGATAATCGAAGTGTTCTCCATTTGTTGTTGGAAACCTTTTTAATTCTACAAGTCACTGTGACCTTATGAACACAAACTTAATAAGAGGCTTAATTTGCTCTAAAATAATCATTATACAAATTTGCTAGATTGTTGCTAAATATATATGAGGAATCAAATTGTATGGTACAAGCCTGTAAGACCTTGGCATTTGATTTGGGTACCTAAACACCAACAGGTGTCATTATATCCTGCCAAACAAACAGCTTACCAATCAAATCATAAACTCTATTTCTGCATAACTTAAATAAATTAATGTTATAAACATATGTCACCTTGAGATTTAACCATGCAACCTCTTGTTAAAAATTTAACATTTTACCAGTATACAAATCAGCATGATCATAGGTCCAAGCGTTCTCAAAATATAACAAAGATACCAAACTCGTGTGCAACAAATTACTTGTAAAATAAATAATAGAAATCGCAATTATAAGATTAATTCAATTCGTATCCGATTAGAGCTTCGTTTTTTTCTTGGCATTGTATAACTTATTGTTATTATACTGACAGTTTGCTTCTCAGCCATTTTAGATGTCTCTATTTTCATGATTTCTACACTGCCGCATACTATTCTGGTACAAATAAAATGCTCAACATACAAGATTAACGGAAAAGCAATTTACGATAATGTTTCTTAATTTAAATTTTCATTTTTTTCAGGTAAATGAATCTTTCAAATATTGGTTTCAATTCCTTGTAAAGAAACTGTGCTGAGGTGTCATAAACATCAGTTCGCCATTTTAAATAAAATAATCATGTAATCTATTTCGAAGCATTACAATAAAGCTGTTAACATTATCAGATTCTTGATACATCCACCCGTCATTAAAACCTTACTTTTGCAAAAGTTTTCGAACGTCTGATGCCCATGACATGGAGTGAGGGTACTCACTTGCTTCTTTACATTGTCTACGAATAATATTGCTTAAACATAGTTGGACTTTTTTCGTTGAACAATTTTAAGAAATATTTAACTACTCGTAAATTATATTAATATATTATTATTATACACCGGGTTTCTACCAACTTCGGCATACAAAACATTTGAATTTGTAGAAGCTTTCACATTTTAAAGCCATTTCAGAATTTGCGTTGGACTCGCTCAATATTTTCAGCTTTAGTAAAGTAAATCACCTCACCTTGCTTCCATAAATAAGAATTGACACAACATAAGCATTAAACAGATTAAACATGATTTTAAAGTGATATTATGGGCATCTAGCAGTTTATAGGTGTCTATCGCAACCGTTGTTAATTTTTGGTGTTTTCACTTCATATACACTTATATTTGTTAATGCAGCATCAACATACTAAAACAATATCCCGGAAAGAGAAAAATAATGCATTTCAATATCAACCGTACTTTCGTTTGACAACTGATCATGCATGTGAACCTTAATTGAGTTTTAGTGCAGATTCGTTCATACGACACAAAGACATAATTTTGTTTTTCGGATCATTTCGGCTTAGAGGACTGGGTGAGTCACGTAAGAAAATTAAATATAAAATATATTTTTTATAAACAACTGGTAGCATGATAAGTTGCAGATAATTGGTCAGTAACCACATTTTAACTAACTATTTTGACCTGTTAATTCTTGTCAGCTCAATTCAACAGTGCAAAATGCCCATAATATCACTTTAACAGGTACATTCAAAGATTTTGTAATCGTTAATAATTAGTTAATCGCCCTATGCGCTTTGGCAGACGCAGCATGTGTGGGCTTGTATAAATGCGCCGCTGCTTGAGATAAATATTTCTAGATAATTAAAATTCTTCACGATTTAAAGAGAATTGTTGTTGTAAACACAAATATATCCCTTTTTTAATCTTCCTTTATAGAGGTGACAAATTTTGTCTCGGGCAATACTCAAGCAAATTGTTCAGGGATGATTGTTAACCATCAGAGGATTCAGAGATTAATACTGCGTCGTCGGCGAATAATAGAAGATAGATTGATAATTGATCAATAGTAATTCCCGCATTTATATTGGCTTGTAAGTGCAACTCAATATCATTTAAAACGATATTATGGGCATCTAACAGTATATGCTATGTTTATAGGTGTCTATCGCAAGCGTTGTTTATTTGTGGTGTTTTCACTTCATAACACTTATATTTGTTAATACAGAGTCAACATATTAAAACAATATCCCGGAAAAATAATGCATTTGAATATCAACCGTACTTTTGTTTTGACAACTGGAGACATAAATGATTCGATGTACGATGAGGCTCTAAATCTAGTTTTCATGCAGATTTGTTCATACGACACAATTTTGTTTTACGGATCATTTCGGGTTAGAGGACTGGGTGAGTCATGTAAAATATCGAATATAATATATTGTTTTTATAAACAACTGGTAGCAAGATGAGTTGTAGATAATTGGTCAGTTACCACATTTTAACTAACTATTTTGACCTGTTAATTCTTTTCAGCTCAATTCAACAGTGAAAAATGCCCATAATATCACTTTAAGAATAATGATGACATTATCGGCGACCATATCTGAACTTGTAATAAACCGATGTCGGATTCGAAAGATTCTGAATAACTATTCATATGTTTAACACCCAATTGGATCTGATTATACAAAGATCGACAAACGGACATCAATTTACCATCGATACCAGACTTAATGAGCCTAAACCAGAGATGCATATGATCCGTTAAGTCATATGCCTTTTAATATTCTACAAACAACAAAATAGTTTTGCTTATTGTTTATATGTTTATAATATTGCGTCTACTGTACTATAGCCCGGCTTGAAACCGAACTGTGCGTCTGTTAAAATTTCATTAGCAGTAGGCCATTTTTGTAAGCGTTCGCTTAGTATATTTAAGAAATAATTAGTGTACGTCATAGGTTTTTGTCGAATTATCCACGGCCGGAAGTTTAGATGTGTAGGGATTAAATCACGAGTGCGAAGCACGAGTGATTTGAAACCACGCATCTAAACTTTCAGCCATGGGTTATTTGACAACAAAGTATAACGTACACGAATTATTTTGATTCTTACACGTTTTTTACTAAAAATCTTATTTAACTAATTTAGTATTTTATGTCAAGTTCTGTCATAAATACGCCCATAGTTTGTTGTCGAATAACCCACGATCGGAAGTTCTTCTTTGTGTAAATGAAATTTGGCACGTGCCGTGTAAGAATAGTGAATAACAAAAACAAATCACACAGGTTATACCAAGATATAATGATTTTTGGGTAAAGACGGATCGCCTCTTTATAAAGGGGACTCATCAAACCCGTTGACCAGCTGTGTGGGAATTTACAAGACTTGAGAATATGATTAATTAATACTTATGTTACTATGTATTGTAATTGTTGCATGTTGGTGTTTGCATTGTGTTATCCGCTTCTGGACACACTTTATAATTATGTTATATCCAAAGTTTTTATATCGTGAATTCGAATTGAAAATGCAAGACGAGGAATTGGATATTAAGCTTTAATAATGCTGTAAAATCTTTTTTTATTGTAAATACGGTATGTTGTTTACAATTGTTTCATTAGAAAAAAGATTTTGTGAAAAATTCTGGACACAGTATAATATCATTTTTCAAAATTTGATTTTCCCAAGACGATGAATTCAAAAGGACCACATACTTTTTTCGGTTTCTCTTGTGGTGCAGCTGAAGTTTTAGTATAAAACCAGACCTTGGTAAAATGTATTGTCACAAAATGCACATTACTACTTCGATTTAACCAAATGTATCGATGTTCTGTCTTTTAGTTTCAGAATTTCAAACGATCGGTCAATGAGGTGGTATTGACAATATATTTTGTATTCGTCCATGTTTACTTGAATACAATTTAAAGCAAGGATTGTTCACAGGAAATATGTAAGTTTTATTAGCACTGATTTCAGCAAGGTTAAGCTCTTTCATTATTGTTAAGAAGCCTAGTATATTTAGATGCTAAAACAATAAAAGGTCAAATAGTTATCTGCAGTACAAGAACAGGGGAATTTGCATTTTTGATTATTAGCATTTTCCTATTTTCTCTTTACAAAATTATTTGATTAGTCCATGTTTTTCGGAGATTAAGAGTGAAGTTATTCAATCTATACCGACATGCCTTCAGGGTACAAAACCGCCGATGCAATCAATGTCGCATGATTGTTTTATTTTGTACTGGAAAAGATAGCCTCAAGGGAATCCGTTAACATTAAATTAAAAAAAACACATACTACTCGAACTTGGCATACGAATTCAAGGTTTACTTTGAATATAAATAAGCGGATAATTTAAATTGAAACCGATGTGAAGTGCTTAAGAATTTCGTTTTGTTAGCGTCAAAGTAGTGATAAAGAATCTGACATTTAAACACTAGAGTTCAAATTCGTAGTTTAGGCTGGATTAAAATATTTACGGGCAAATACTCCATATTCGTACGTCATTCTTCAAACATAACATTTTATCAATTTTTACCCGGCTTCAACAATCATATGTTGCTTGGTTACGTCGAATATTGTGCTTTTTCCAAGAAGTATTTTGGTGTTTGTCGTAATTTTTAGCCACCTCATATCGTAAACCTTCAAAATATAAGCAGAACTATTTAATAAAAAACGAATATGATTATAAGAGTGCTAAGTAAGTGTCGAATGCATGTACGGTTCCTTACTCTATAATGACAACCTTAATTACTTGTCAATAATCTGTAATAAACGTTTCTACTTTAACTAAATCATTTATATGTACCCGTGTGTACCCGACATATTAACACAACTTCTGTGAAATTCTGTGTCAGTCGGTAACCGAGATGTATCGAGATCAACCGAGACCGAGACAAAAATTTACCAGTCGAAAACCGAGATTTACCGAGACCGGAAACGGGATGTGAGGTACTTTCAGTCAAGTGGTTCGTTAACCAGATAAAACTCGCACAGAAAAGAAACGTGTACGCTTTCTAGGTTCGAGTCGGCGTTGATCTTTATGCAAGATTCTTCAATCCTGCATATACCTTGGGTGGGAATTTATCATGAAATAATGCGTGCGGCTTCTAAGCCTTTTTCCTTTGATTTAAGGAGTGCAGGTAGTCGCAATTGTTGTTGTATGTGTGGCCCATTGTGAGTAATCACATACGGTGTTAAGAAGAATTGCTGTATTGGGATAATGTACGCAGCATCAACACAATCCATCTCGATCAGTGCTTCGATTGATGGAATTGCTCTTGCTAAGAATAATTAGAGAACGCCGGACTGTATAGTGGATTATTATAACACATTTATTCAAACACACAGTGGAATTAATCAGCCACGAAAAGATCACTGAGTTTTTAAAGCGCGTTTTAATATGGTCTGATTTTTATGATTGAGCATACTTGTTATTCCGTTCGAAACATTTTACTTTTACTTTTCGAGTCGTGCTATAAAACATTTTACGTATTTAAGATAAACTTATGTATGTTTTCGGTTGGTTGTTTGAATAATCATGATGTTTGCAAAGAAACTTAGAGATTTTCACTGTTTTGGACTCTGATGGTTTTTGTTTTAATGAGCGTGATACTGTTAGCTGAAAACATCAAACATGAGGGCAACTTATTTCAGCAGCAACATTGCTTTAGTAGCAGTTTTGATCACTTGTTTTGACTGGTTGCTATACATAAGATTGACTGTACTTACAAAAATATATTTTGGTTAATTGTAACAAGTAATAAGAATATCAAAACACACGCTGAATAAAACATATTGCTTTAGTCACCATTAAAACCTTCAAAGCCTTCGCCAGCATAATTTAAATCGCAACATTTTTCAATTCACAACTGGTTAGCCTTTATAAACCTCCTTCATTGTTATACCGTTTTTACAACATTTATCGATCGAAATGTCATCCTTTCAATCTACGAACCAATTATTGGAATATTGGTATCTGGGAAAAAGAAAACATGCCTTATTATTGTAAATAAAATACACACACAATCGTCGACGCTTTGGGGATATATATTCAACATTATGACATATAATTATTATATATAACGGTGCCTGTGCAATAAACTGTCGTACAATGTCTAGACAAATGCTATTTTGAAGAATATGAATGATTTGTCTATTTGTTTGTATTAGAAAGTCGGTTTTTCATTTTTGTCACAGGATTAGAGCGCGGAATTTGCAGTTGTCAGAGTTATGTACATTTATATTTGAATTTTGTATCTCGCGTTGACATTTCTTGGAAAGCTTGAACTCGGACTAATTCTATACAATTTACAGGCATGTTGCGTTTTTATTTAGTTAGAAACACCAATTAAGAAATATTGCCACAAGTGCATGGAATTAGAATTGAATTAATTAATTTTGTGTTTCTCCTAGTTCAAGTTCATTTGTATTAATGTCTTTTTCGTTTTTGTGTCTTGTTAGATTATTCGCGTTGGGTTTATAACAAAATCTAAGGACGATCAATACACTCTAATTGGGGGATTTATTGTTATGTTATGTCAGTGTATTAAGTTATGAATAATCAGAGTATCATTTTTCATAACACATAAATTATATGCAAATGGATCAAACGGTTAGGCTAAATCCAATTCTGGCATAGTATGAGTTTGCTTTCTGTTAACAGCTAATGGTCAATGCCCACCCATGTCTGCGGCTGCACTAGGCGGTGCTTGCATTCCGTCATCCACTTTAGGTCTGAACCATCTCATGGATGTGTCTGGACTAGAACTGTGTTTGTATTCCGATATCCGCTTATGTTGACCCCATACCATTATGTTATATCAAAAGACTTTATATATAAGATTCGATTGCTGTTTTTCTTTGTATGTTTCTTTAAAGTTTGATAATATATGTAAAGGCAGGTATTACAAGTTCATATATTTTTTTAGTTGGCAATCAAACAGGAACAGAAACCGGGATTGATTTAATAAAATCAGCCTTTTAATAGCAGCTTTTTATTGAGCGATTTATATGTAAAGAACAGGAGGCGAATCGAAACCAGTCTCGGTGTTTTCTTACCGAGGATACTGAACATACGTTCAATATACTGGACACCAATAAAACTGAAATATACTTACTCAAGACTGGGCTGAATGAGGAAATCACTTATATAAATGTACAATTTCGATGCATTTCAAAACCTTTCTGAAAAACCTAGCTATAAACCGTTATTATTTGAATGCAACTTTCATTGGAGGATAACATTCGCTATCGTTGTTTTTGGCGGGGGATTAAATGTCTTCCCAACCGATGTGATTCACGAATCGACTTGTGGAACGATTCTGGCATCTATTCCAACCAGCAATTCGGGCGCACCAAGATTTGAAAATAACAACAAAACAAGATTAAATGAAACTTTTATTATAAACTTTGTAGTGAATGACTATTTTTGAATCTATCCGAATATCTAAAACAAGAAGATTACAATCGAACATCTGAGCTTGTCCAACGATGAGGTTCAATCATCATTTGTTCGTAAGTAACCTCTGAAGCATTTGCAGACAGCATTGTAAATGATATGACCCGTGTCATTTGAAAATGGGTCCTATGCTTGATGCGGCCAGCGTAGGTCCAGCCGACATGCGAATCTGCGTAGTCAAGTCAGGGAGTACCCTGTCCGCTAATGACACCAATTATATGTGCGGATCTACAAGGTGGACTGGAACTATGCTGGCCGCAAATGACCTACGACCCTTTTTTCGTTTTTCGCGGGTCATATCACGTGCAATGATGCGAACACAACTCAGGGTATTCATATGTTTTCTTGCTTACGTACTGTACAAATATCTATGTAGACTTATCTGATGCTTAAAATAGCGTCTATTTAAAACAACAAAAACCAGAAATAACATGCAAATGTTTTAACAGTTATTGCGAGTTAGCGAAAAGTAGCTATCGGCGAGTAAGGAGTTTAATTAACATCAAACGTTGTCTTATTACTCGCTTAATATTTCTGACGTTCAGAAGAGATTGCAAGGACACAAACGGGCAAGGTAAGCGTGTTTAAAAAAGGAATTACATGAAAATCTTGAAATGCGTTTTCAATGTCTAGCCTCGCAATTGTTTGGAACGAAAGGAAACAAATATAAAGCCAAAAAGTCAATGTTGAAATGAACCCCGATACATTATTTGAACCTTTACAGAACCTTTTTAACACAATGCAATCTCGATTTATCACATTTATGATCCTATCCTTTAATAATAAAATTGTGTAAGATAGCTTCGATAATGATTTGTTACTGGAAGAAGTCTTAAGAGCTATTGCAAATTCGATAAAGGGAAAGAGTCGTCGAATTAATAAGCTAACACCTGACATTGTCATCGATTTTAAACAACTTTGACTCTATATTTTGCACTTTATGTGGAATGTGCGTGTAATAACGCCATATGATAAAGCGCTGTGAAACATTAATATCAATCGAGAAAAGTCAATTACTGGTAAATTAATGTTCCATTATATATAACAACAGATTACGTTAAAGATTATCAATACATGAAGTCATAAATTATTTTCAGTCTTGAAATCCGAAAAGTTACAAAATATTGTATTGTGTGCTTAATGCTTTAATCAATTACGTTTTTTATAAAGCAAAGCGACATTTTTTTATGTTTGTAAAAGGGCATTTAATCGTGCATAAAGGAATGTAATTGTATACAATTTTTTTCAAAATAAAGTTTCATCCGAATTCCTAATAAAGTAAGTCTTTATATAGAAGAATTAAATAGCTCGCACTTGCAAACATGGCATGAAACTCAGCAAACTGCGGATAATGGTCATTTAAAAAAGCAATGATAATAAATAAAACTTCAATTTTCGCACAGTCTGCCAAGTAATGGTAGTCAGAATTGTCGCTGGCATATTGTGTTATAGACTTATAATTTTTTATTAAATGCAATTTTATGATAGTGTATAATTTCATTTCCGCGTTGTTTGTTATTCACATATTTTCTTAGAAAATTAAGCAAAACGAAGAAGTGATGACTGCAAAAAAATACACTTACCTTTATTATGTTGTATTCTTCCATTTATCAATCATGCATTCGACGTATAATGAATTTATAGATTTCAAGACATTTTCACACGTAAACTTCGCCATTTTGCAAAACCGACAAAGGCACATTGTGTATAGGTCCGTTGTTGATATCATTGTGTTAGTAATATTAATTAAATGTAATAGGACAAATTGACAATAATTGCTGGTGCGCTTGTTGATTTACTCATTAAAATAGTTGTTTAGATTAGAATTACACTTTTAAAAAGTTCACATTAAGAAAACAAATTTTTCTTACCAACGTCATTTAAGCAAAAGTACTCGAAGTCGCTGCGAACGTCATATATTTCTCTCAAGGTCACCCATAATTTTGGTTCGTACAGATAAACTTAAGTTCGGGAGTTTGAACACATATTTAATAAGTTTATTCTGTTCTGTAACAAGAACCAATCCTTCTAGATTCAGGATATCAACGGAACATGAGCTACCTGTGTTATTTTAAATATTGATTGGCTTGTAAATGTTATTCGATTGTGGTGTTTTCATTTCAAACGCTGAACGATCAATGTTACTTATTTAAAATAACTATATTATAAAAAAACAGACTTTGTAATACAAAGTACCTATTCTAGATATTCTGATTTTGATGTGAATTCGTGGATAAAAAAATATGAATCAAACAAGTTTAAACAACAAAGTTTCAAGTTCTTGAAAATTGAACTAACACAAATTAAGTCCGCGAAATGATTTATTAATTATCTAGATTTCTTTCATGGACTTACGTGTGTACCTTGTCAAATAAATAAAAAATAAATAAATGCTTTTTAAAAAACATAATAAATGACCCTCAAAGTAACTTCTTCAGTTAATGAAAGCTTAAGGTACATGTTTTCATCAACTACGTAGAAATTGGGAAAATTGTTAAACAACTAAATTAACTAAGCCTTAGTTAGAAACAATTTTACATTGGAGACAGTGTAGCTATTGCAAATGTCTAACACAAAATCCAACACTTTCTTCCTGCAGGTTACAAGTAAATCATAAACCCAGAGTATCAGAGTAATATGAACTGTATACCCGAGTATGGGTTATCAGACCTTGAACACAGATACAAATGTGTATTCAAGTATTTTAACACGTGAGCTCTGAAAATATATGCAAAGAAACTATTATAGTTTTATTATTCAAAAGCTTCTTAAAATCCTATACCTACGAGGCTGCAGCATGCGAAGTAAAACGCATATGTGAGAGACATTCAATATGCTTGTTTAACAATGCTTACTACAAGTAATACATTTTGTTTGACAAAACGTCAACTATAAACCTTATCTAGTAACTATTAAACAGTCAGCAAATTCTATTATTGCTACTCCGTCTTCGCCACAACCCGAAAAAAGGCGAAGTTTAACAAACCGTACCGCGGCAAAACACTACCACATTTAGTGTACATCATGTACATTTCGCTAATAGCAATTTAAGTACTAAATTATACTTTCCTAAACCCGAACAAGTGTAAAAAGAATGCTTAAACACATATTGTATTGAGCGTTTGGAAAAAAGTGACATACATAAAGCAACCATTAAAGCGCAATACAAGAAAGTTTGCACAAAATACACTCAAATTCGAAAAATCAAAACCCCTTTTCAAACTTAAACATGTCCCTTTAAGAAATGACATTTTATAATAAAACAATATAGTTTCATTATATTTCAATATAGAGATACGTTGCAGAGTAACGGCTTTTATGATCGATGTTGCGTCAGTATTTTTGACAGAATGTTCAATCATATGGTATGGAAGTTGTGACCTAACTGAACTGTCTATGCTGTTTCTACATGCAAAATTTACATAAAAAAGGTTTACATAAGTCAACAGGAAGTTGGTAGGCTTTTTAATTAGGTACCGTATTCATACGCACCATAACACATAATGGCACAGCGCTTAATTAAAAAGCCTTTACCAACCTTGAACTTCCGACAATAACATTATGGCGAATGTCAACTGATGCGTAGTTCATGTCGTACATTTTACAGTTTATTGTTAATCTACACATGGCATAACAAACGTAGAAATTCTTGTTTCCTTTTAACTTCATAATATTTAAGACTGATAAGCGTTCTGTTCTTAGAGTCTGTATTTCTTCGAATAAAGAAAACAGTTTATAATCAAAGAAATAACAATGTATGCATTTATTACAATTTTGTATCAATATTTACAAATGTTTTAAGTAACCCAGCAGTCATTTGAAGAATTGGTCTGTTGTTGTAACGAAAAATTGTATAAGCATTAAGAATCGAAAAGAGGGAGATGCTATGAAAAAAGTAATGTTAATGCCTATCTTCAGAACGAACGAACCTCGCTTTAACTAAAAGACAATAACTGTTCAATACTACCCCCACTCCAACTTAACATCATCTTACCTCGCGTGAATTATCTCTAACATTTAGTTTCCATTCTATTGAAAACGTCATAACGATATGCCTTACGGAAACTCAAAGACCAAGCAATTATGGTTCACGACGGTTCCATTTTCCACTAATACTGGCATTAATTGCCTCTAGGAGGTATTATAACGCGTATTTTTTAGTAGAATGCATGCGAAGTAAACACACACTGGTTTTTTCGGCGGAACACATGCTGTTTTGGTTATTTGAAATACAGAACATTCGTTATCGGTAATAAGGAACACATTTAAAACTTCGCTTAGGTTTTTTGACATGAAGTCACCAGACATGGAATGTTTGTATTATGTTTGGTTGATAATACTGTATGTGCTTGAATTAATTAACGCTACCAAATTAATTGTGTATCTTGTGACTATTAACCTACTTCCCATAGCTGTTTCTGAAATGAAACCTACGTTACCTACGTATCATAAATACAATTATACCAATTATAGCATAAAGAGTGGCATCTGTTTTGATTGTGTTTGTTTAATTCTTGCCAAATTATAATGTTAGTGCAAAAAACATCGACACGAAATTAACTCAAAGTTACCAAATATCATTGTACTCACAAACACATCCAACTGGACTTCAGTAAACGACTTGCAAAATGATTTGACTTACTTGACATATTCCCTTGAGCTCCTTGTGGAGCATAGGGCACCGGCAACAGTCCTTCAGCGAACTCTGTTTCGGGCTGTTGTCTTTAGGTCTCCCCATGACATGTTGCAGTTCTTCATTTCTTCCTCACATTATCGCCTTTCATGTTAAGGTGTCGGACTCGTATTTTGCCCAGGGGATTCAACTGTAGAGCCTGTCGTGTAATGTCTTCTGGAGGTTTTTTAATATGTGAAAATCTACCTCCATTTCCGCCTTGCGTTCTGCTGTTCGATGGGATCCTTGTTTGAATGTTTCATACGTAGGTGTTTTTTACTTAGTCCGTCCATCCGATCTTTATATTTCGCGGGCACCTGTTCATGAAGAATTGGAGGTTTTGGTCAGAGTTTTGGTGACACTGTGGTTTCAAATCCGTAAAGGATCGTTAAGGGTCGCGTCATGCATATTTCAGTTATTTTGTATAATTGACTTCATACTGATTAAACCACATTGGCAATATAATAGAAGGAATATTATGTTGAAGGTCACAAGTGATTTTTTTAATTGAAAATAATGTATTATTTTTTATTAAACAGTAATGACAATGTTTTAATGTTTAATACAGCTTAAATTGTAGCAAAAAATAAAACATACATACATTCAGAAAATTAGATTAAAATGCGTTGACGCATAAGTCTATAGAATCAGTATTTTTCAATTTCGGAGTGCTTTAAATGTATGAAGAATGAAAGGTTAAAACTTTAATTGCTCTTTTATGATAACCACATACGCGTGACTTTTAATAAAACATTGCTCACATTTGCATGGAACTAGAACGCTTTCGTCTTAAGCACGTGTTCATTACGTCGGCTGGAGTGTCTTCGTCGCTTATGAAGCATAATAAGATATCTGGTAACATATTTGTATTATTATTAGCACATTATTGGACGCGTTTACTTCAATAAATATACTTGCGAAATTTATTTTAACACCATTTCACCAGGAGCCATGAGTGACATTTTACTGATAGACACACTCGGGATTCAACACAAAAGAAGACAGTTGCGTGGAAGTTAATTAAATGAAGTTTCCGGCCTGCAATAAAGACACGATTAAAACCTCTCAAGAGATTCTCAAGCGCCTGAAAAACGAAAGCTTGTGTATATTTCACACTGGTAATGCGCACAGCAATAGCATTAAATAATCTGGCGATTTATCGCCGATTCCGTTAGTATTAAATGCATGCTGAGGTCGCAGTAGCGTAGTGGATATGGTGTCCGCCTAGCGATCGGGAGGTCACGGTTTCGATCCCCACTGTTGGAGCGTTCTTAAGATTTCCAACATAGACACCAAGTACTGGTTCTAGTTCCGGAAAACGGATTTGAGAGCGTTTCAAATTAGCCATCGGCTTTCTATGCAATCGAGCTTAAATAAATAGGTTTAAACTAAACGCATGACGGTGTGATTGTGTTATATTTAATTATTATTATTATTATTTATTTTTAATAACAGTCAACTGCAGACAACGGTCAGTCTGGATTCCCCCCGACGAAAATCACTCTAATTACGCTTGAGAATAACTGTCAATCGTCCATAACGGCCAACGGCCACTATAATCCACTCCAAAAGTCATGTTTCAACTAAAGACAATGGTCACGCGTCAGTCGTTTCGAGTCGCGAAAATTTAAAACACAGCACATCATTTCTCTGTCTATTTTGTGGGTAAAGCATCTGATAGCGATAATTGCCTCAAGTATATTATAAAAGCGGCCCGCTTCGAGTAAACAAATAAATAGGTTTTGAGAAGATTTTTTTCCAGGGATGATTATGGGGGTATCTTCAAAAGATATTTATATATTCATATATTTTAATCACATTCGTCAATAATTATATGAACTAATTCAAATAAATATATAAACACGGCATCATAAAACCTTGATTTTGAACATAACATTATTTTATTCTTGTTTAGTAATAACAAGACTGATATGAATATTTTAAAGAAAACGATTGCCCGATATCTGATAATAATAAAAGAAAAGATAATGTTTATATAATTCTGCATCACATGTGATGCCTTCAAAGTGCACCTGGTTGAGCGAAGTAGCGCCCACATGACTCATTTTCCATTTGAATTGTACGATAAAAAAAACACACCGCCAAACATGTGATAGACCAATTGAACATTATTATTAGAACTATTGATCGAGCCGCGTAATACAAGCATTGATCTATGCCATATGTGGCCATCGTAGCTCCAGAAAAAGCACAGTCTGGCCATGAGATATCCTATCCGCTTAAAATGACGCAAGGGTCTCGTTATCCCATTAGCAGACAAAGTGGCCCATGACCAAACTAGGCAAATGCGTAGGCATGTCTGGCGCTATGCTGGCCGCATACGGACTTAAACACATTTTCACATGACGCATGCCATTAAAAGTTCCTCTTTAATAGATGTACGGCTGGTGGGATGCTCATCTGACACCACTGAAAAGTAAAAACACGTTTGGACTATCTTCTCAGTGGCTTAAAGTCCGTTAAGAAAGGCTCTATCCCGAACATTTTGTTGATTACTATAACAACCACCACAATCCATCGCATTACAACCTTTTAACATGAATACTATATCAATAAGCATTTGAACTGGACATATCTGGATTCGTCTTACTCGTGCAAGTATAGTTTTACACTAGATTCGTTTATGCTATGGATTTAGTTAAAATGATATTACAGTACATGCTTTCAAGTAACCATAATATGATATTGATGAAATTTAGAAAATATGAACGTTTGTTTTTAAATTTATTTTTAACCCATCGAGCAAAAATATACAGATGTTAGTTTTTCGAATTTACAATTACGATAAACATTTGGCAACCATAATACCGGTTGTATCTATTTTTTTTCAAAACACAGTGCCATTTTCTTATAATTCTTACACCAAAACAATTTTAATAATTCTTACATCAAACCGTATTTTTGATAATTTTGCTATCATGATGTAAGGCTATACATTGTTTTTATTTCAAAAGACAACGGTCTTCATTCATTTGGCATCATTAAGCTTTCAAACACGGAAATACGGTTTCTTATCATATTGCGAAAATATAGGTTTCGAAATATTAAAAAAAATATTTATTCAGTACACTGATTCACATCGGCATATTCGCAACATCTAAGAGAGCAACGCTTGATGACGCTCACAAGCGGAAAATCTCAATACCGTAAAAGACATTGTCATAATCAAACATCGGAAATTGAATCACTGAACATCGTTAATCAACATACGTCTGTTAAAAGAGACACTGAAATTGGAGAAAGCATTGGCGTAAATAATATTTTTTTCGCCGTAACTATGGTTCGCTGTATTATATATAGATCACTATTTCAAATGTTAGCCTATTTTAAGTTGTTAACTCTGGCAAGGTGTCTCTGTTTATTAATTATTTTCGGAGGAAAATTGCATACATTTTTAAAGATTAATTGATTTGATGAATAATAAGTTTTGCTTCTCGCCTGGGTTATTGCGAAAACAATAATTTAATAATAATGATTTCGTAATAATGCGTCTTTATTTAAGTAGTAGTTAAAGTATTTTATAAATGTCGCGTGCTAGCTCGTATAAAGTATGTATAATTTACGCATAATTATTTTAATTAATTAATAAGAGTAAAACATGACGGAAATTTTATTAGTATTTTGTCTTAGGTATTTGGTGATCATATACCCTTGTCTCATAACATGATAATGTTGTGTGGAGATCGATATGGCAATAATGATATTTGTATCCGATGTCAATGTCCGTATATTGTAACATGAAAACGTAATTTAAGACAACAATAAAACATAAACAAACGAACATTTTACAAGTTTGGTGTTAATAGTGCTAAGTTTCCAACGCGTGTATGATTGTAATTTAAAGCTCAGTAGTTTTCTTGTAAATTGCCTTCATTAACCTTACGATGAATTTGATGCACACATATATTTGAACGTCATAACTATGGATACTATTAGTTTCTTATTTCGACTCGAGTAATGCCGATCATGAAGTATCCGCCGCCTTGATAAGACAGCGATTAGATTGTTTAAAAAATTATATAGCGCATTTCATGCAACAATTTAGTATTGCATGAAAGCGCGATGTACAATGTATGTTTGATAAGTTTTGTCTACTTAAAGGGGCCGTCCAACAGATTTTGGCATGTATTAAAGATTGTCATTAACAGCTTTAAATGCTTTATATTGATAAATTTAAACATTTGAACTAAAAATCTCCAGTAAAAAATAAGAATACAATTAAAAAAAGAAGAAAAAACGTTAACCTCCACAGGGCTCGAACCACTGACCCCTAGAGTCATGGAAGCTTGGAGTAAAATGTTTCCCGACTTTACCACTCGACCATCCACGCTTACGTCAAATGCGGGGGTACTTTTTAGCTATATAAGCAATCCTCGTAGTTTCCCAAAATATCGATTCGTGTCGAACGACGTTTTAATCTGTTGGACAGTCCCTTTAAGTAGTTCTTCGAAAATTCCGAAACACATAAACGGCAATTATCAGATACTTACATATATTAATATATATTACGACTTTATTATCTATTTTTCATTTTATGTTTGTGCCTACGTTGATCTGATAGATTATATTGCTGTAAATGTCCATGAAGTAATATTAACATATATTAAGACTATTTTATGTCTGTTTTATTTTGTGTTTGTACCTTCGTTGATCTAGATAGATAATATTGCTATAATGGTATTGTTGTAATCTTACGTGTGTAATTCCTGCACGAATAAATACGAAAATAAGTACACTTATAAATCGCGTTGTGTATGCTAATCCGTTCCAAGAGTGTCATGTTGGATGAAACAATATTGAAATAACGTATGTTTAAGTGTGATACGGTCAAACATACGGTTTTGACGCTACGATGGTTTATTTTAAGTCTAGTGACGTTTGTATCTGCAGTGAAATATACTGGTCTGTTGAGTTTTTTCTCGCCATGACTATATTTGAACGCGCGATTTTCAAGAACGGTGAAATGACTAATTTAAATACAATTGTCATGTTTTTCCGTCTCTTGGCATTAAAACAATCTAACACTGTTAACCGAATATATAAAAAGTTACAGAAACATACACAGATATACATGTCTATACGTGTCTACGATTTCATCAAATGTTTATGTTTCCACAGAATGTATAAATAATATGTATGTAGTGAAAGATGTATTCCGAGATTTTTCGAAAAGACATACATTAATGTTATTATAAAAATAAAACATTAAAACGGTATTTTGTTCTTCCTGGTGCATAGTCTACGATATGAAAAAAGAGTCATGCGCTTCTATTAAAC
The DNA here is from genome assembly GCF_020536995.1 of Dreissena polymorpha. NCBI lineage: Eukaryota > Metazoa > Mollusca > Bivalvia > Myida > Dreissenidae > Dreissena > Dreissena polymorpha. The sequence continues at coordinate 130,658,185 of NC_068358.1, forward strand.
TGTGCGTTCTTCCTTTAATACGATTCTTAATTGCAAAAGTCATGTGCTGAAATATCCCATCGATTATGGGATTATCTATCATCAATCATTGGTGGCGAGCCTGTTTACGTATGCAGAGGCGTAGAATAGGAGGGAATAAGTACAAGCTATCATGAAAAATTCCGTATTATGGCTGACATTGATTATATAGTCTTGTTAGATCGAAATTTCATAATGTTTGGAGAATGAAGTGTATTGAAACCGACCATGCACGTTTAACGTTATAAACTTAACTAATTTAAGACACGACCAATGAATCAAGCATGCATTCTAAGATATCTATGCATTGAAAAGAAATTAATATACACGACATATGCAAACGGTCTAAACTATCTACACGAAATCACTTTCTTTAAATAACCATGTGTGTGGAAATCGTTATTTAGCTCATAACATTTGCATTGACCATAAGAACAGTCACCGTCTTTTTTTTCTCGGACATGTTTGAGCATGAAGTAAGCGAGTCTGAGATCTAAACGCTTGTGCATCATTTTATTTCACAAAATGCGCATTTGAGCATCACAAAATACAAATAATCTCTCCACGAGCAGCTAATTGCTAATTAGCGTTACACGATCAGCATTATTAACGTACAAAAGTACAATTATGGAGAACCAAAAATCAAGGTAAGTATTGATTCATTGATAACATAATAACATAATTTGAAAGCGAGTTTGACCGCTCGCTTAATGCTTACTATATTTGTGTTTTGAACACATCCTCTGATACAACAAACACGATCACATTGCACCTCATTGCACGTTTTAAGGATTAGAGCAATTATATGTTCTATTATGCCTTTGTTCATTTAAAGAAAGTCCCCGACAATTTCTCCGTAAAGGCAATTCCAAATGTTGAGATTTGTTCGCATTATTAGCAGTCCGTAATTTATTTCTACGACAAACGTATTGCTTAAAGTATACATACACGCCCAGGAAAAGGATTCCTCGGCAATAGTAAATTGTTGTGGACACGTCATAAAACGTGTTTACGGAATCTGCAACACTTGGAAACTCACTTTTCAATACAGTAGAAATTTCAAAAGGCGTATGGCATGTTATGAACACTATAAATATAAAGAAGATAAAACTCATTATGTAAAAGTACGTCTCAAATCGCTGTTTGATAGAACCATGTTGCTTTCGAACTATTACAAAACACTCCAAACTTAACACAGTACAAGGAACAATGAAAAGGACACACAAATCTAAAGATAAGAAAATAGACCGAAGGGACACAAAACGTCGTGAGAAAAAGCATGCTTTTCCATATAAAATTTTACCCGAATCAGACAGAAGCTCGAACGTTGTAATTTGATCACTGTCATAAATTGTATAAAATACAACTGCCCATACATTGTAAGCAGCCGAAAAGAACCAGACCAGGCTAATGAAGAACATGCACCTTCCAGCAGTGATAAACCTGGATGGGTGAAGAATGTTGAGGATTTTCTCTGTCGTTAGCATTATAACTGTGTACGATACTGCAGTTCTGGAAACGCAAAGGGCGTAAAAGTATCCTTTACACATATAGACGGACATGGATCTTCCCTGCGCAAGATGCAGATTATACGGGATCGCACCGATTGCACATATAGCGTCAGCCATGGCCAACGAGAATATGAAGACATTTGTTGTTCGCCCTAAGAGCCGTCGTTTGCAAATGAGGATTAGAACAGTTGTGTTTCCCAATAGATTTAACGAACATATTACTACGTTTGTCACAAACAATGAATACTGATTGACTTTTAAGTCACTATTATCCCCGACGCTGTCGTTTGTTTGCGTTTCGTTGGTCACTGATGTGGAATTCATTATTGATTCACCGTAATCCTTTGACCAGTTGCAATTATGTCCATGTTGTGCAACACAAGTAAAGGTCTTTTGTATTTTTTAGGTCAACCGTGAACTTGACCTTGTGAATTTATTAAAGCATTTGCTGATTCCATATCAACGAAGATTTTCGGATGATTGGAGTTAAACTAAGTTTCAAAGAAATTGTCAGTGTTTATATGCAATTATAATATCGCATGTATTTTTCAGTCGTTATTTGGCTTGGTCGGTTAGAAGGTATAACATGCACTTTCTCGCGTAGATTGCCATGGTGATGTCCCTTATACTCTTGCATGCTCACCAATCGTCTGAAATTAGAAATTATATGACGATACAAATAAAGTATGAATAGAAACTCGTCAACAATTATTTAGCATGAAAATATTTTTTAACAGTAAATTATAGTATGAATTTAACAAGTCTGAATTTATGACTTGGTTCTTCAGCCTGAAGAATACTGAATGGGTACATAAGGTTAAACTGGATTTGGATTACAACTTTTATAAAGAATGCCCCATTATGCAACGCTTTTATAAACAAATATTTAACAATTTATGACACAAAATACAATATCTTGGACGATTGTGTAATAAATTATTAGTGCAGACATATCGGTTTTCTAGTAACAAACAACATCTTACATAGCATTGTCCCACTTAATTATGTAAGTTGTTTGTACGTGCCGGATTATCCCGTGCTTGTTTATAGTAGATTTGTTCCTTGTTCATTTAAGTTCAGCGTTACATAATTCCTTTGCGTATCTTGAAATTTTCACTACCGTAAATTATGAAATGTTCTTAACAAACGTGAAATAACCCTTTAAGACCTGAACACACGAATTAAAATAACGTCTAATAATAATAATACTGATAATTATACTTTTAATAATAAAAACGATTATACTGACAGCGTCAACGACGATGACGATGGCGATGACGATGATGATAATTATGATGATGATGAAGACGACGACGACGATGCTGAGGATGGGGTTGAGGATGATGATGATGATAATGATGATGATGATGATGATGATGATGATGATGATGATGGTGATGATGATGATGATGATTATGACAATGATGATTATCATGATTATCATGATGATGATGATGATGATGATGATAATTATGATGATGATCATGATGATGATGATGATGATCATATAATTTTGGGAAAGAGTGATGTTCGCTGAGAACTTTTGTATATTACCTGCTTATTGTTAAAATAAATGTGGTTACTTTGAAAATGTATTTGAAGCATTACGACCATTGAAGCTAATTGCCAGCTTGTTTTCTGTTTGTAAATGAGGAGTAAATTCGCTTTGTGAATAAATAACTGTATTGTGCATTGATATGCTAATATATGTGGTTTTAGCATCAACGGCATGTTTGTTTGTGTACTGAATGCATACATTTCAAATGAACAATTCAATAGTCTTATAAATTCATGCCCTATAATTATAACTTATGCATTCGAACTACCGGTAAATGCTTTAATTTTTAACGCGTCAAAATGTTTAGACCATTGGTTATGCCTTAGAATTGCGTTTAGATAGATTGCTTACTGAATTAAAGCTTCGAACAGTTATTAATCTTTTATTGGTTTTAATTGATTGAACGATGAAATAACCAAACATCTTAAAATTAAATTCGAGTATTTTGTTCATTAATAACTGTATAAATAAATAAACTCAATTCTAATGGTTCAGGAATTTTTCGGCTCAGTCTAATATATTATAATTTATCGAAAGTCGTTTTTTGAGGCTTAATGTGTCCTTCAAATTTTCGTAAAACTCGTCTCCTACCTTCAGACTTCTGAAAAAACGTGATTGTTTCATACAAATGCATACAAAATCACATGCTACGAATCCGGAAATTCCGATGTAAAAGTTACGAATGGTCAAGAGCTGTCGCACTGTTCGAAAATAAAGCCGACGGAGCGATCGAACTTTTGATAATTTAAAAAAACGTTGATTATTTACATACAGTTGTTTATGTTATTTACAAAATGAAAACAAGAAAATTAGGTAGGTCAAACGTAACATAATGTGTTTTCTATGAAGTAAAGACTTGTCATGCTTAGTTTTATTGTTATACGATAGCAATTCGTAAATACTGAAGCAATTGAATTATTTCCGAAGCATTTCTGATCTAATAAGAATGCACGTTAGATCTACGTCAAACTTAATTTTATGTTGCAAACTGTTATACTTGGATGATTGAAACACAAAAAAACACGGTATTTAATCAGGTTTAACCACGAAACATTATTTTTTAGCATTGCCAAGTCTTTTGATGTTTTTTTTTAAAGATATAATTTTGTTTCAAATAAAAATATTTTAAAGATACTTAGTAAATATTAATTGTTGATTTTAGATAATCAGCCAAAAGAAACACTGTATTGTCTAATGTGAATATGGGCAAGTTGTATAACTTCCTTACTTAAATTAAACTTAATTTATAGTTTTCGCGTTGATATATTTTTTGACAAAATGAAGCAAATGTAATCAAAATCAACGTTAAATATAAGAGTGAAAATGAATAATAACTTACAAAATCGTGGACAAACAATTACAGGTCTTGTATGAAATTGAAGTCAAATTAAAAATAGCATAAAAAAACTGAAGAGCGCTCATATGCCACCAAGTTACATTAAGTCATTTCAATATAATATATATAAAAAAAATCTTGGTGCGTTCTTTGTACTTCAATGACTATGTCTTGTTAATATTTTAAATTGTTTCACTCATTTTTAACGTTAATGAACATCTATTTTAAAAGCGTCATTTTTTACATATACATGTACTTACATGTTAAACTGGTTTGAACAATGAAACAAAATATTCGTGCAAGGACTACACGTTGGTTTGGCTTATTTCAAATTTGATATTATTAGCATTTTAATATGTTAGATAAAGTATGAATTATTTGATGATCATAAAGGAGAAAGTGTACTAAATTTACCGATGTCAGTTCAATATTATTCACATTAGAATTGATGTTTCATTTAAGACATACATTTAAATTTCGACGCAGTTGTAGCTTCTGTCGACAAAACAATTGTGGTAACAATATTTGAAGTTATGAGTTGAATGAGTTATTAATTGGTGAAATTAAACGCTATAATATAATATAATGTATATACGAACCTGAAACATAGGTATATCCTAAAAGCAGATAACGTTCTCGTATTTATCTCTTAACAATATTTGTGTTTAAATAAAAGCATATATCAGCTTCATACTATATTTAATATAGCTATGTCATGATTTACATCACATACAGTTATTGAATATTGAATACTTTTCAAAAAATCATGGACTTCAATAGCGCATCCGAGAAATCCAATTCCTCACATATAAGCTTCGTTGAGGTTGCATGCAAAACTGACATTGCATTCTAAAACAGAGCGTCATTATTCCGATGTTGGTCGTCCGGATCAACGGAGCTGATAACTTAATTCCAAAGGCACAAACGCAGTGCTCTGCAATAGTTATACAATACAGTATAAATTCAAATGCTGCATATTGATGTTAGTCGATGCACTCCGGTTTGTAGAATGTTAATGGAAAGTATAATCATTATTGTTTAAAATTGTTTAAATAAATATTTCTGAAGACATAGAGCATAACAAATACTCAATCCCTAAGAAGCTTACCGAAACAATAACAGTGCAATTGATATCCCTTTTATATGAATAAGCATTAATAACAATCCCCAACCGCTCATATTGTATTTAAAAAAAAAACGCAATATCAGTAAAATATGTTCTTTCAAAGCAGCTGAATACCTAAAAACCACACATAGCAGATAACGAAAAACAAGTGCCAAGCAAAGACATATTGGAAACAGGGAGAGAAACTCCTATACGTATACGAAACGCTCGCGAATGATACAACATAAAATGCACATTATAATACTATAAACACCGATTTGACCCACCTTAAATAACAAACCTCACAATCAGCCAGATTGTACTCCTGCGCGCTAAACAACCATTCAAATAACAACACAGCGAATACAAATTCTCGAACATTAGAATTCATTGGTTTTATGACTTTGACCGATCAATTTGAATCAAATAGGTCAAAAAGCAAATATCGCATAATATGGCATAATACAATTAAAAACGATACGATAATCGGTAATAAATTAATTGTTGTTTAATTACCACTAATAGGATTGCATTCACCAAAACAAAACTATTGGAGTCTCTTCTGACTGCAACGATAAAAATAAAAATAAAACGATTTGTCAGCCAGAGCCTGTCTTTTTGATTGATAAAATATCTAAAATCCCCGTCATATAATACAAATTTGAACATAATCGTGTTTATCTCCGAAAGAAATAGTAATAGGCTACTCTAAATAAGACCTATGGGTTTTTTAATGAATAGGATCAATATTTCATAATATATTAAATATAAACGAGGTTATGCGGACGAAGAAAGGAGCTGTTTTTGAAACCTTTTATGAGATTATAAAACATACACATGCATTGTTTATACTACGATGAAAGCTAATGGCAAAATAGACACCATTAGCATTTATGTTATTGACTGTATAACAACTATTGATATACATGCAATTAGGCTATTTTGCTTGCTAACTGTATCTTTATGAACATATATTATACGGGTAAAGTTAATTTGAACAATTAAATAGATTCCCTGTATTTTTAAAATCGTATTGAAATTGTCGTTAAACATAATTTTTATCGCCAAAATCTCCGAATGTGAAACGCGTTTACTTTCAAATAATGTATTTTCTATGGTGAGTTAGTAAGATATATAAGGCGTTTTCTCTTCGGAAGTATAAGCTCGCAAACAAGTATGCAAAAAACGGTACTGCCTTATTAAAATGACTGAACGGTTTGTAAGTTTAAGCAAGCATTTTCTTCACCTAGCGTAAAACAAAACAAAATCGGCAAACTAGTGTGTATTAGTAACGCTGTATTATATTGAATGCATGCATGCATGTGTAGGCAAAACGTATACGATCAATAAGGTCTCATGGTATACGGCAATCCAAAGTCATGTTCCATATCAATATAATTATAACAAGTATTGAGCCAGACTAAAACCATGTCAGGAAGGGTTCGGCTAAAAACGGTCGAGGTGATCTCATTCGTGAAAAATCGTTGGGTGACAGACATTGTAAATTGTTGGTGACTAATTGTGTTATTTACATTTAAGTTCATATATTCATCAATAATGCAATCTAGTTGACATTCATACCATGAATCATGTTCTTAAAGATAATGCTACCATCATGTAATATTGTATGTTGCTGCGTAAAATCGTTTATTGAAACTCGTCGGGCGAGTATCTAAACGGGTTCATAGACAAAAAAGAAGGACAAAAGGTCGAGGTGTATTAAACAAAAATGGCTTGTGCCTTTGAATCCATATATAACTGAATTCATTTTTGTGTCGAACACCTTATCTGGAGACGCAATAAAACTGCAATTTCAACATACCGTGTTATCATCATCTAACAACTATAAACATCTTAGGGTTACATTAAGTTCAAATGCGATATGGACTGACCGTGTAAAGGTGTTGGTGATTCCTTTTCAAAGAAAAGTAATGTTCTTCGAAAACTTACGTATATACAATCGAAAAGAAACATACTTACAATCCATTGAACCTTTATTCTCTCAATCTTAGAGTATGCTAGTGAAGTTTTGGACGGTCATACTGAATATGAAAGCAAAAGGCTTGAACACTTCAAATTGGAAGTAGATAGAATTGCTTGTGGGTTACCCCTCTATTGTAGTAAAGAGAACTTATATTAATAATCTGGTATTAAGCCTAAGCCTCCAGGAGAAAACGGACAAACTTAGAAACATTTAATAAATTCACTCTCAATTAACAGCCTCTTATTTATCAAATCTATTTCCACAAAATGTCGGTAGTATATCAAATTACAATCTAAGAAATCAAGAGAATTACTCTTTCCCCAATCTCGATTAACTTCATACAGTGGATCGTATTTTCCATCTACAATCGATTGTGGAATAACCTTAAAATAGACTCAAGAGTAAAACCTACAATATCTTCTTTCAGATCAGCGATAACCCCACAGTCATATGTGTGCCCAAAACACTATAATATTGGCAGTAGAAAAGTAAACATTGCTAACACTAGTTTTAGAAATGTGTGAAGTAGTTTAAACTACGCTCTTTATTGATTAAATCTAATCGATGATCGGTCTTGTTTTTTGTTCTTTATGAAGTCCTTGTGAAAATGCGTGGCGTTTCTTTGTTGACTATTTAATTTTTGCACTCAAAAGAGGTTTACTATAAGCAAATTGAACCATAACTTTAATCTTAATTGTTTGCTATGTGGTGAACCCAACATGTCTTTGGATTTAAATGAAATAATGTTCAGAACGGTACAGGCATTCATAGCAAGCTCAGAAAGGTTTTTAATTTTCTTAATAACATTTGCTCACCTACTTTAATGTTTATTAATCTTTGTATGTGTTATACTAACTGATTGTGTTGTTGAACTATAAATAATGTATTTTAGCAATTTATGTTATAAAATTACATGTGAAAGGATCAAGATCATGTTGCAAAAACTTGTAATCCGATGTCACGAATATTTGATGCAATAATTACGTTTATCATGTTAAACAGAAGTTGGCCATTTAACGTGAAAGTACGTACGGCCGTAACTTTTAGCGTATTAGAACAATACATAATGAAATTGAACAATTTCATACAATGATTCAAACATTTTAGGATAAAGTATGTATGCTCATTTAAGTTAAAATAATAATATTTTAGATTTGACTTGTTTCGAAACTATTATTTTTAATGGTACTTTTGTTTGTGATTTGGAATGGGTTGAGAACTGCACTTATATCAGGAAAAGCATCATATAAAGCTTCATAAAATGCAGATTGTACAATTTTATTAATACACGTATAACTAAAGCCAGGTGAAAGTACAATAATGAGGATACTGCACATGATGTTGAATAATCCGATATAACGAGATATTTAAATGACTGAATTATATCATCTCACAGGCGTACCTGCCTTGATTCACTTAACAAAACATGAATATCAGAAAACGTATGTAAACTGCTATGAATGGCAACTGTTGACATGCGTGACCAATTTGAAAGATAAACATAATGTCGATTCCTCTGCATTGTAAAAGAAGAATTGTGAGTCAGTGTTTCGCTAACTTCAAGTTTAAACTTCAGATGAAACTTAGTCTGTGTATGGAATAAATATAAATTTGCAAGTATGAAAACCTTTCAAGGTCATCAGCACTAGCTGCAACATCAAACAGTGTTATTATTAAGACTTTAACCGTTTTGCAAGGAGTTGGTATAATTTTATCTCATACGTTTAATGTGTTGAATTATATATTTAGTATTGATTATCGTCGGTTTCCCTCAATCAATCATGACGTTATACTATAATGATTGATCTGAAAACAAAACAACATGTAAGGTCCTTGGTAGACATTATATTCTTTTTCCACGAAAAACCGACACAATTGTTATAGCTTTACCCAAATATTTGTTGTTTATGCATGCGTTTAGTTTATTTAGGACGTTTTGTTTCGTTATAGAATCAAATATGCGTGGTTAAGTTTAAACATATTTTATTTCCAAATTGACATTACAAATGAATTACAATTCACAAAGTATTATATGAAATAGGGTTGGACCTAAAGTTCTACAACATTATCGGGGGGGGGGGTCTTTTCCAAGAGTATAAAGTTACATCGATTAAGGTGACTGTTTAAGATGTAAATATTAGTCGTCGTTTTGGAAATTTTACGAAAACTACTTAAAAAGATAGATGCAACTACTACTTTGACTATAATGATAGTAATAATAATTATCATAACAGTATTAATAATGGTAATACTAATTATAATAGTAATATATGCGTGGCAGTTAATAAAAAATATCTAGATGAACATCTAGTTTAAGTAATTGTGTCGATTTTTTATTCTTATGTATTTCTTATCTACAAACCGTCTCCGTATCCTAGTAGTTAGGGCGTTCGATTAAGGAAGTTGGCGGTCGAATGTTCGTATGGGGCTCGTTCTGACATGGCAATTTTCCTTTACAGAAATTAGATGCGAATAGGTATGATCGGCTCATACCAAAGCCCGGAGAAATAGATAGTCATCGGGAGTAATAATATACAAAGGTTAAGGTTATAAATCGAGCAAGATGATACTATTAAAACGCCTACATAGACAAAAAACATTTTACACTTAACCCAAGCAGTCAATATGTGGCATTATTTTTAAATTTAATGAATTCGTTTTATCAATCAAAGTACTGACAGTTCTGGTGTGACGATGCTTTTGAAGAGGATGGATATATACAAACATCAATTAAAGTTGATCTACATCATCACAATTGTGTACGAAAAAAATATTTTGGTACACAAATTTTGGGAACGAAAAAAATTATGCCCCAAAAAAATTTGGTTACGAAAAAAATTGGGTACGAACATTTTTTTGCAAAAAAAATAAAAGTTGGGTACGAAAAAAAATTTGGTACGAAACAATTTTGGTAATGAAAAAAATGGAGGTACGGGGACGTAGTTCCCCTGGGAAACTTGACCCAAAGTCAAGTCACATTTTTCAATCTAGGCCATGTCAAACTCAAAGTGTCAAAGTCAAATGAAAGATGCGTTCATTAATTATTGTCCCATGGTTTACTACTGCTGTGAGTTTTTATATAATATAACTGATGACCATCATGTGATAGAAAATTCACATTATCTTAGTATATCAGGTTTAGCAGCCTTTTAGATAACAAAGTTGGCTAGTTTTCAATGTCGCATCTGGGGATCAAACCTGCAGCACATCCTCCTGCAATCAAAGACGACACTCTACCACTAGGCGTTTAGAAAGATTCTGAAATTTGTCGATCCCTCGTCAGAGCAACCAAACCAAAAATTAAGTCAAATATTGCTGACTAGGTATTATTGAGTCAGTTCATGAGAGATAATGGAAGATGCAGCATCTCTCACGCCCCTTAGCATCGCCTTAAGCAGTATTCAATTCTCAACAAGAAAGTGCTGGAGTCATTGATCCCGAGGGACCAGAAACAAGAGGGCCATGATGGCCCTGTATCGCTCCACTGTTTTGGTATGTGAAACATGGGCTGTTTGTAAAACATGCATGCCCCAAATATGGGTTGTCAGTTGTAGTGGCAGCCATTGTGTGAATACGGTTTTTGGCACTGTGACCTTGACCTTTGACCTAGTGACCTGAAAATCAATAGGTGTCATCTGCGAGTCATGATCAATGTACCTATGAAGTTTCATTATCCTAGGCCTAAGCGTTCTTGAGTAATCATCCGGAAACCATATTTCTACGTTGAGTCACCGTGAACTTGACCTTTGACCTAGTGACCTGAAAATCAATAGGGGTCATCAGCGAGTCATGATCAATGTACCTATGAAGTTTAATGATCCTAGGCATAAGCATTCTTGAGTTACATCCGGAAACCATTTTACTATTTCGGGTCACCGTGACCTTGACCTTTGACCTAGTGACCTGAAAATCAATAGGGGTCATCTGGGAATCATGATCAATGTACCTATAAAGTTTCATGACCCTAGGCATAAGCGTTCTTGAGTTATCATTCGAAAACCATTTTACTATTTCGGGTCACCATGACCTTGACCTTTGACCTAGTGATCTGAAAATCAATAGAGGTCATCTGCGAGTCAAGATCAATGTACCTATGAAGTTTCATGATCCTAGGCATAAGCGTTCTTGAGATATCATCCGGAAACCATTTTACTATTTCAGGTCTCCGTGACCTTGAACTTTGACCTAGTGACTTGAAAATCAATAGGGTACATCTGCGAGTCATGGTCAATGTACCTATGAAGTTTCATGATCCTCGTCCTAAGCGTTCTTGAGTTATCATCCGGAAACCATTTTACTATTTCGGATCATCGTGACCTTGACCTTTGACCTAGTGATCTGAAAATCTATAGGGGTCATCTGCGAGTCATGATCAATGTACCTATGAAGTTTCATGATCCTAGGCCTAAGCGTTCTTGAGTTATCATAACGAAACCATTTTACTATTTCGGGTCGCCGTGACCTTGACCTTTGACCTAGTGACCTGAAAATCAATAGGGGTCATTTGCGAGTCATGATCAATGTACCTGAAAAAATGTATGATCCTAGGCCTCAGCGTTCTTGAGTTATCATCCGGAAACCATCTGGTGGACGGACATACGGCATACGGGTGGACTGACATACCGACATGAGCAAAACAATATACCCCCTCTTCTTCGAAGGGGTGGGGGCATAAAAAAGCGTGCAATGCACATGGGTTGAAATGTACTCAAGCCTGTGACTTTCTCTTTCTATCCCTTGTCCCACTGAACGCTTAAAGTTGGAAGGGTGAGCATTTTTATATATAAATTTGGCCCAAGGGGCATACTTTGAACAAACTTAGTAGAGAACTATAAGATGTCACTACATACTAAATTCGGTAGCCATAGGCCCAATGGTTATGGACAGGAAGATTTGTAAAGTTTGCACAAAAGAGGCTTTATATAAGCATATGTTCAGTTTTGTGACCCCCAGGGCAGGGTCAAATTTGAGCCCAGGGGAATAATTTGAACAAATTTGGTAGAGGACTAGTAGATGTCACTACATAGCTAATTTAGTAGCCCTAGGCTCTATTATTATGAGCAAGAAGATTTTTAAAGTTTGCACAAAATAGGCCTATTAAAGCATATGTTCATTTTTGTGACTCCCGGGGCAGGGCCAAATTCGACCCTAAGGGCATAATTTGAAAAAACTTGGTAGAGAACTTTAAGATTTTAATACATACCAAATTTAGTAGAAATAGGTCCAATGGTTATGGACAAGTAGATTTGTAAAGTTCGCACAAAAGAGGCTTTATATAAGCATATGTTCAGTTTTGTGATCCCCAGGGCAGGGTCAAATTTGAGCCCAGGGGAATAATTTGAACAAATTTGGTAGAGGACTAGTAGATGTCACTACATAGCTAATTTAGTAGCCCTAGGCTCTATTATTATGAGCAAGAAGATTTTTAAAGTTTGCACAAAATAGGCCTTATAAAAGCATATGTTCATTTTTGTGACTCCCGGGGCAGGGCCAAATTCGACCCTAAGGGCATAATTTGAAAAAACTTGGTAGAGAATTTTTAGATTTTAATACATACCAAATTTAGTAGAAATAGGTCCAATGGTAATGGACAAGTAGATTTTTAAGTTTGCATAAAATAGGCCCAATATAAGCATATGTTCAATTGTGTGACCACTGGGGAACGGCCAAATTTGATCCAAGGGGCTTAATTTGAACAAACTTGAGAAGAGGACTATTAGATGTCACTACATACCAAATTCGGTAGCCCTATGCCATACGGTTATGGACAAGAAGGTTTTTAAAGTTTACACAAAAGAGACCTTTTTTAAGCGTATGTTCATTTTTGTGACCCCCGGGGCAGGGTTTAATTTAGTTTAAACCTATTTATTTTAGCTCGATTGCATAGAAAGTAATTCCTACTTATTTGAAATGCTCTCGAGTCCGGGTTTAATTTGACCCCAGGGGCATAATTTGAACAATCTAAGTAGAGAACTATTAGATGTCACTACATACCAACTTTGGTAGACCTAGGCCCTACGGTTATGGACAAGTAGATTTTTAAGTTTGGACAAAATAGGCCCAATATAAGCATATGTTCATTTTTGTGACCCCCGGGGCAGGGTTAAATTTGACCCTAGGGCATAATTTGAACAAATTTGATAGAGGGCTATAAGATGCCACTACATACCAAATTAAGTAGCTCTATGCCATACGGTTATGGACAAGAAGGTTTTTAAAGTTTGCACAAAATAGGCCTTATTTAAGCGTATGTTCATTTTTGTGACCCCCGGGTCAGGGTCAAATTTGACCACAGGGGCATAATTTGAACAAATTTGGTAGAGGACTATTAGATGTCACTACATACCAAATGAAATGTGGTAGCACTAGGCCCAATGGTTATGGACAAGAAGATTTTTAAAGTTTGCACAAAATAGGCTTTATTTAAGCATATGTTCAATTTATTGACCCCCTGGGCTAAAAAACACTTGATTAATGTTCGAAATAAAATCATTTGATTAATAACAATACTATTATTTGAGCCAGGTCACAGGGAAAGGTCAGTCTAATTAGTATCCAATTAAACTATTTGTTGTTGTCAGAAAACCGCTTTTAAGCAAACATCTTTCGAGCGACTGCAGGCTGATCTGGATCCAAAGTGGCCACAATCGCCTTAATGTCTCTTTTACTGTGACACAGTTCATTTAACTTTCAACGTAAACACCATGCATTCAGTAATTAAACCTTTAAACCTCGAAAGACAAATGTCTTTCCTGTCAAAACATGCCAGCGGTTTTAAAATTCCGACAAATATTTTTTGTTTACAGCGCAAATTTCCGGGTAAACTGATTCAGCAATTACCGGATCGCTTAGGTTTTTATCGGATTACATGTGTTTCGTGTTATTTCTTGAAATTTTAACCAACATTTGTAAAACATATTGCAATATATGTACATTTCCAGAAAAGGAACTTCATTTCTACGTTTAATAAGACCGAGTTCATGGAAATTCGTGCACAATTGAAGAAGTGATCGCTGTTCAAAGCTATGCACCCTATATTCGGGTCGCTTTGAGCTGAATACAGGGCTCCCGCTGCCGTTCGCCAGATTCGCCAATGGCGAAAATTTAGCGAATTCGGCGAATAAAATAATCGTTTGGCGAAAACGTCCGGCGAACGATTTTGTCAGGAAAAAATCGTTCGCCGGATGTTTTCGCAAAACGATTATTTTCCTGACAAATGCCATCCCAGATAGTAAACTCTTTCAGCTGTAGACTGTGCTTCAATAAATCGCCGTGTTATTGACCCGCAAAATTGATACGCGGTCTGCATTAACACCTGTCAGAACCGGATATCGAGACAAAGAAAACTGACTGGTGTGAAAACAAAACAACAGAGTAACCGTACATCTTATCGGCTTAAATAAACAATTACATCTGATTAAAGATTGCTGCCGATTTCAATCAATTTGAGTAAAAGCCGTTAGCGAATTATCAACTTAGTCACACAATGGCACGCGCTGTAACTAAACAAAACATGCCGATACATTTTCCACCAGCGTAATATTCCGAAAGTCGCGGATCTGATCGACAGAACAGCCGAAAGTTATTTTTATGTGTGGAACTTCACATAAAATAGTACACAAGAAAAATAATATTAATTGTATAAATCTTTAGTAAAACCGTGTTAGAATCGAAATAATTCGTGTACTTTATAGTTTGTTGTTGAATAAGGGAATTTTACTTGTACATTTATTATACCACCTTCATGAATGGCAAAATCAATGATATATATTTTAACGTAATTTGTCATGATTTCGGACATAAATTTTCGGATACTTTTTCCCCATTTATATCCAGACCGATTGATGTTGCGGGAAAATATGGTCCCTGATGATTATAGTAATAATCATATTAAAGCTTCGTTTTGCAGTTTCTTCTTTTACACCCCTGTAGCATAGACTTACAAAAGGCGGTTCCGAATGCTTTGCTAAAACTTTGGCTACAGTTTCTAAAATTTGGCTACAAAAAATCCATTTGGCTAAAATGTTGGCTACAGAAATTTTTGGGCCAGGGGGAGCCCTGGAATACCTTGTTATATATATAGATTTGATAGTGAAAACTATGTTTTCAGAGAAATCGATTTTTCGTTATAATTTTATTATTTTTCATTCAAAATGATGTTTTTAATAATAAATACCATAGCCACGCGCCAACCCACACGTGTATTGGACAATTTCAATTGAGTTTTCATTAAGTTTGAGACAATCCCCACATTCCCGAATATGTGTCGACACATGTCCGTTATTCACTTAATCACCAGTTGCAGCTATCATGCTTATTTTATGTGGTACGCATCAATTTTGTTTCTGAGCATTCTTACTGTTAGAAAGGACACATTATACTACAATATTACATCAATGAACATAATGTTTACCAAACAAAATCTGCAAAATTCAGGAAATCATACGTATTCATATTTCCTTTCGTCACAAAAATGGTGGGCACATAACGTGACCTTGTTTTGCTTTCGAAAAAAGAAACAATTGTAACTTAAACATTGACACACGTCAACTAAAACATGAATCGACTGAACAATGATAGGCATTTTGTATTCACTATAAATCTTAACATAAATAAAAGTATTTTGCAAAAAACTTTTAACCTACCCGTTACTCACTAAAATCTGCTATACATCAATCGACTGTACTAAAATAGAAAGAAGAAATAATACAAACCCGTCATATGAGTTACGAATTACTCACTGAGTAATCAATGTTTTCAGGACATCTTGGTGATCTGCAAATCCCATGTATATAATGATATAGGGTCATTCAATAAGTCGCAAAATGCTCGAATACAATTTCCAAAGCAAAATGTGACTTAAATTGATAACTAAAAATCCAGGAAGTCCTGCATTCACATCGAATGTATCCTTTGAATTCAATCCATTGTTGACATTAGCGGTGATTTAGTTAATAAATAACTCATATATCCTAAATGACAGTTTCTAAATAGCCAAACAAGCCGGTGTATGCTGTAAGAAAGTTTTGACACGAGTGGGAACATTCATGGGCGCCGCCATAGACCAGTTGACGAGTGACGTCACGCGCATCTGCAAATTTAGTCTCCGCCCACTGGTAGGCAAAAAAGAGGTGGAATTCATATAAGCGCATATAGAGTAGGTTGAAAAAATCTTCGTTTTATTGATAATCATGCACATATCAAATATAATTTTTCTAATTATGTCTATATAAAACGTTAGCATGCAAGGGAATGCATCTTTGAAACGGTTATATTGTTGTTATTATTCGTTTTTACTCACAACGAACTCGGGAGTGGAACACAATCTAAGAGCTCGCTATGTGGTTACCACAAAAATCTCTCTACTTGGCACTTCTTCACGACCATTTTTAGTTTAAAAAAAATCTCAGATATTGAAATTATTTCAGAATAAATTATATTAATGAACGAAAACAAATAAGGATGAAAACAAACAACCAATAGGTCTATTTTCTGTACGCAACATAGTGTAACTGATTTGAACCTTTATGTCTGAAAAAACTTACCTTGTTACACATTAAATAAATTTCCTTGACTAATGTAATTGTTTTATTTAATTGTTCACAATAAGTTTGACACTCTTAGTTGCAGCTTTTATATCCCGGTGTATCCCAGAAAGAATACGGCTACTTGATTGTTTGTTTTGTTGTGTTGTGGAATTGTCAGTATTTAGTCTTCCGATCACGTTTACTCTATGCTTATATCTACTTCGTATTTTTATGACGAGGAAATTTGATTTGTGTATATACATCTATTTCGTACTAAATATGATATATTTGCACTATATTTTAAGAGTGTTAATGTTTATTTCGGTCTTATTACCAATTTATTGACTAAACAAGAGCCCTTTATACATGGTTTACATTACTGTAACCAGCGTTTTTTCCAACCAGTGAGTGCGCATGCGCAGAAAATCCCGAATGTAAACAATAACACTCAACTGGTCTATTGTTGTATGACCTTGAGGGTGTGTAGAAATACCGAAATCCCCGTAATTACCGAAATCACCACAAACCCGCAGACATCTTCCGAAATCCCTCTTAATATTGATTATTTATCAAAATACTGCGAATATTAATATAGGATATTGCAGAATACAATAAAATCACTTATGTAACTTTGTTTTTATCCAAGTTTGATAGTGAAAAACTAAAATATATAATTTCGGTAATTACGGGGATTTCGGTATTTCTCGAACCGAGCATTATCTAAATCGGACTGGCTCGGTCTGTTACATAGGTTGCCATTGTGAAGATTTTTTTCATGGTATCATAACTTAGACGATGCTGAAATCGCATCGTCAAAAATATGATATTTATTGAGTTTGTGTATTCCATAAGAATGAAAACAGAGCGATACCATGCTAAATAGGCAAGTTGACAAGCGTTGATGAAACAGAATTCACTTTGTGCGTTACAAACCAATCCAAAATGATTTAAAAAATCATTTTAGTAACAGTACATGTAATTATTTGAAAGCCACATATATTTAAATGTACTGACAATGGGAATGCAAATGAACAAAAACGCACTGTACTGTATATGAAAGACAATCAGACCATTATTGTATACTACTTCACGCAATTTTGCATGATTCCCGTTAAGTTTCATGCAAATTAAACGGAACGCGTAATTGCTTGCAGATAAATACGAGGATTATGTTTTATCTTAGATATTAAATTATTTCCAAAACTATTTATTATCGCAGTAAGTGTGTGAAAATATTAAAGCATTTCACTGAATATTCTACCCACGTGCACAATTGTCGATTAAATCTTGATATTCCACTTTAAGATTTTATCATGCCAATCAACCCAACCAGCCATATTAAATATGCACGCCTACCGAGTGTATACATTAAGTATCTTGTAGCTTCTTTTGATTATAATTTTTAACTAAAACGTATTGTGTTTCAATTACATTTTCTTCAATGAGATGGATTGTGTTAGAACCTGAAGAGAGTAATAACGCGTATTTGTTTCAATTGACGAAAAAATACATTATCTTGTAGAATTATACAAAAGAATTAAAAAGTGCAAACTCGTTAATTAAAACAAAGTTATCATATACACACATACCTAACGCCCATTGAAATGCATTTACCCATTTTTATTGATATAAATTACACAAAATGTGTCTAAACTGAAGAAGCGACCGGCGTATGAACAAATACATGTTCACAATGCGAATAAATCTTCTCGAATGGTACGGTTTTCACCTTAATCATGTGCAAATAACGTGAATGAGATGGGAATGATACATGATTGGGCTAATTATCGATGACTCTCAACTTAATAAACCTCATCAGTTGCAAACTCGTTACTGCATTTGCTATTAAGTATCAGAGATCGGTAGCATATTATACTTTAATATCTTCGTGCCAATATTTGTATCATTTGCGTTTTTCCGACATTGTTCGTACACTTTATCCATTGCTGGCGTGTTGAACATTCAAATAAATTTATTTAAAGAACATGATTACATCAGTTTGTATTGCTGTTTTGCAAATGTTTAACTCTGACTTGACCATTCCAACATATTCCGAATGTTTGATTTGCGAAACTGGTTGTGAACAGATTATTTAATTACAATCCGCGAAACTGCAAACAGCGGTTGTCTTTGTTTATAGCAGTTCCAATCGTAATACAAACTGCATATTATGATCAAAAGGTCAACTAAGTTATAAAGACTACAAACCTTGTTTCGTTATTTCAAATTGTATTGAAACTTTGCTTTAGTATATGAACACATACGGTTGTGCTATTTTATAGACAAGACTCGTTTTTACGTTTGCCTGAAAGACGCTGATTGTATGAACATATGAGCTTTTGATATCAAGAATATAAAGCGCTAATACAATTGTATAGCATGTATTTCTTGAAATGAGAATTCATGTATGTTTATTGTTTACAGGAGTTGAACTCCTGCATACAATCTCGTTAGTCGTCACAAACATGTGCAAACATTTTCACCGTTTCCATCATTTTGTTCATTTCAAAAGCCTGTTAATTAGCAATATGGGGAAATACCATAAGTATGAAATAGCGTTGCTAGAATTTTAGGTCATACCCTCTCTTTCGAATGAATTTATTATGTTTCTATGTTTATTTATATATTTATGACACCGATATTGTTACCTCATTATAAAAATATTATATGTTAACAAGAATCATAATATAGATTATCCTTATTTCAAAATCATTAAAATCATGCGAATGAATAAACAACGCCTTTAAACAAAACTCATTTATACAGATAACATACACCCACCACCAAAAACAACAACCGTATAGACCTCATCATTTAAAAGTCCTTTATTTAACAAAAGCAACGTATATTTTAGAATAGCAACACATATATTTATTCAAGGAAGAAAACGCAATGAGCGAAACTGATTGTAAATAGTAGAACTGTGTACATATTCGTCAATTGGCGTAAACAAATATGCGTACTTTGCCTCACATACCCATTGTAAGGACAAATAATACAAGCATTTTAGCTATCCTATATCGAAACAAAACATCTGCTTCCAGTTCAGATCCAGTTCAAAATCAATTTAGTGCAATTATGATTGAAAATAGTACGTTCACGATATGCATATGACATACACTTGATTGAATTTTTTTTGTAGGGAAACATTCATAATTTAAATATAAATGTTCACATATTCAAATGATTGTTCGTATGTCTAATATCACGTATCTTCACAAAGACAAAACTTACTCTGCTACAGTTAAGTAAATTATTTCTGCCCTTATCGTTTACATCGTTTACTTGACGAACTTCATTTTTCAATTTAACTGGGCCAGTGGTTTAATAAATATTTAACAAATGCAGATAACCAGTTACACAAATAATTTGAATCCCTTCGATCTCATTCTTAATATAAGATATTTCAAGTTATCAGATAAAACGACATATATAAATGAATGACATACAGAGTATCGCGTCAACTTCCATTAATGGACACAGTCAATGTATAAAAAACGTACACGGTATTTCTTGAATGACGTTTGTGTATCAACTTTATTGAGCTTTACTGTGCGCTAAAAGGCACTTCTATCGCAACAATTTTTATTTCGTATCTTCAACAAAGTTTCAATTAATACTTCATCTATACTGCTTTGTCATGTCGTGACCATGTGTTGGTGAGATGTTCTCGTGCTGCTTTTGCAGATAGAAGTACGCACAATATTTTGTTTTTCGTTTCCTTTTTTCATATTTTATATTAAGAAAGACAATAAGTTTGCATGTTTGCATTTATATTATAAAAAGCGCCTTAACTGTACGGTTGTAAAAGAAGCTATGCAATAAACACACCCACATATCGCTACGTTTGTTAAACCTATTTTGCACATGTACCAATCGCATAACGAACGTTTATTCTTCCAGCAAATTAAGCGTTCCAACAATATATAAAATGTTCATGATGATTTGAACATTAGCGAGATGTACGCATCACGATTTGGTAGTCCATTGTTGGTTACGCCATGCATGCTGTAGAAATCTATAAAAATGGTACAGACTTATTATATTACGAGTGCGAACATGAATGGTAAGCTGTTAACATGCGCCCTCAATCTTAAAGCAGACCGTAACATCAATCACTTGAATGTTTAAAGGAATAATCTTTGGTGTTTCGCGTAATTAACATTTCGATATTATATTGGGATATGGAATATAATATTTACCAGTAAACGGCATTTCGTAAACCACGACAGTGGTGAACTCTCAAGCAGCATCATTATTAACCCTTAAAGCGCTGGAGCTGAATTTTAAAGGCCTTTGCAAACAGTTTGGATCCAGATGAGACGCCACAGAACGTGGCGTCTCATCTGGATCCAAACTGTTTGCTATTCTGATAGTATTTTTTGAAAAAAAATCGAAGAAAATGCTATTTTTAGAAATTCAGCAGAAGACATTTTAGCAGACGACAAATTTCCCAGCATGCAAAGGGTTAATCCAGTTACTGTTGTCCCTGCTCTCATATATCATCATTACATGTTATTTGTCTGGTGATGCATATCAATTGCAACTTTAGGACAGAAGTTATAACTCAGATGTCAACAGCATCCTCCGCATGTAACAAATCTTTACTAATTATTTAGCAACATACGTTATATTTATGCATAGCTGTAAGTGCTTGTTATTTATTTTGTTGCAGGTGATTTATTATTATATGTATATGAAGATATAATGGTTCTAAAAATATATGAGATTTAGTACCATGTTTATTTTGTTGTTGTTCAAGAAATACGCGAGAGTTATAGACTAATGCGGTGTTTTTATTGTGTTAATTTCATTTCGTTACATATTCTATTATGTACGTGTAACCCTTGGTTACGGGTGTTGTAAACCAATACACAAGATAAATTTATAATTCAAGACAGTTTCCAAGTTCACTTCTTTTAATAAGGTTAGAAGTTCATAATCAAATTATGCAGAAGAAATAACTGGTATCCCAGAGTGAATCTCAATCGAAGGATCTGAAATATATAAAACAATAAAATACTAAACAATAAACAATAGTTCTGTTCTAGTGGCCTTAACATGTAATTTATATGACTCAACCATTCATATAAGATCCATGCACAACAATGACAACAATAATCATAAATACAGCAACGCAGCATCAACAACTTTCCAAATAATGAGTTAACAAATATTTCATTCAACACAATACAATTTATACAATTCTTACCAATTTGTGGAATTGAGTCCCCTTTTCTCTTTCTCTTCCTTCAATCCTCTCTCACCCTACTGGTGCTGTAAATTAGAGCATGCAAACAGATATTATGGTGTTTCAACTGAGTGTATAAGTTGTTATCTAAAAGTGAATATACTAATTTGCTGCCATTCTGAACATTCGCGAAATCATATGATTTGAACATTTAACATGTTCAAACCTCAAACAAAATACAAAGAAAACAATGCATTGCAACCGTTTTCAATAACATACAATCAAATACAAACATACGAACCAATATTGACCACTAGAGTGAAGTTTTAACTGGTGGTTTTAGATTACATAAAAATGTCTTCCACCTTTTCCCTCGGATATGATCATGTGATCACACTCAAGAAAATATAATGTTAAAATAATAGGTAAGGGTTATAAACCACTATTAAGACAAATCGGGAGAAAGTCGACCCGGTCACATACTCCCCCACTTCGAGAAATGACGTCCCGTCATAGACCCAATCAGTCAAATCCGTCAATCTTCCATAACTTATCTTCTAGGTACTTATTAAAAGCAACTACATTGTATTTATTACAAATAATACTATACAAGATCTAAACGACAAAAAAATGTCAACTACATTACACTCAATCACTACATAATAGTAACTGCACCAACCAATCCAAGCTCCTCCTCCCCACCTTTTAACTGCGACCTCGCAGGTCTTTTTAAAATCTAAAATATATTTTAATTTTATTTATTTATTATTAACATTTTATTTTAATTTAGTTTTATTATTGTATACATTTATATTAAAGACAAAAGATTACATTGACTATAATTTTGTTAATCATTTATATTTATATTGTTTTGATTAACTTAAACTATAATGAACAATTAAATTATATTTTTAATGATGTTGTTTTTTTTTTTTTGTTTTTTTTTTATTTTTAGTTATGCAAGATTATATGTATCTCATATTTAAGATAAACACAATTTCTATCATAAATTATGTGATGTAACTGTAATTGATGTAACTGTAAGCAATACACAGTTATATACAAATTAAACCTTAATACAATCTAAAACATGCATGTACATACAACAATATTATATCATGTATTATATACATGTATCAATACTCAACATAGCATTGAACATTTACATGTTGTGAAATGATTTGTATTCAGAAACCAAATATAACAATCAGACAATAATGTCTAAATAATACTTCTATGAAATCATTTCAATGCACATGTAATTGTTAAAACTATATACAAGTTTACACACATATTTTAAAATCAATGTAAAAAAACATATCAAATCCTGTCAGTTTTCACCGAAATATTGCCCCAACTAATTTATTGGCAATTTCAACCTCCATATCTTCCAAAACCCCTGAATTAAGTAAAATATTTAAATTCATTATTTTACTTTCTAGTGTTTCTGGTGTCGTTGAGGTCATTAGATACGCACCATATCTATCGGGTGGTTTTCTAGGCCTCACAGATCTTCGAAGTTGAGGAACAGGTGGTGTTTTACTCTTAACACTTCCACTATGATCTATCTCATGTCTTGAACTTTCTGCATTAATTTCTATACCACTACTGTTCCTATTCTTTTCCTGTGGTTCTATTGTATTTGCCTCTATATGTTCAGATGTAATTCCTGTATTCACTTCATCTGGTACAATATCCTCACTAGCCTCTGAATTATCAGCTTTGGGCTCAACATTCTCCTTTGTATCCAACCCTTCAGGTTGATTACTTACAGCATCTCCCACTGCAACATTATCTGACTCAACATTTGT
Source organism: Dreissena polymorpha (assembly GCF_020536995.1). Lineage (NCBI taxonomy): Eukaryota > Metazoa > Mollusca > Bivalvia > Myida > Dreissenidae > Dreissena > Dreissena polymorpha. The sequence continues at coordinate 130,682,226 of NC_068358.1, forward strand.
TTCAGACTCTGATTCTGAATCAACACTCAGATTTTCAATCTCCTGATTCTTACTCTTAGTGACTGAAGCATGGGCGTCCCCATTTGCCAATGTAGTATATACAAAGTACGCTTCCTCTTCACTTTCGGAATCATCATTTCTGGTGACGTCACCTAACTCCTTTTTCACTGAAACGTCTGTTTCATAATCTTTGCACTGCTCAGCAATCAATTCTTCACTTTCATTTTCCTGTCCCTCTATTCGAAACAAATGGTTTCGATGCAATACTCTTTCTTTTCCAATATCTTCATTTCTGACTTTGAATACAGGTATATCATCCCTTGGCTGTTGCACAACTTCATATACTTCATTTTCATATTTGTCTTCAATTTTATGTTTGCCATCAAATGCCAGTCGTTTAACTAAAACTTTATCTCCTACAGATATTTTGACAGCTTTTGCTTTTTTGTCATAGCCTTTTTTCTGTTTAGTTTTGGCTTTTTCTGTATGAATTTGTACTATCTTTCTGGTAGTGTCCATTCTTTCTTTCAGCTCTTTAATGTAGTCATCTGTCTCCTTACTAACTGTTTGGTCTCTGATTTTTTCAAATGTTGCATCAATAGGAAGTCTCGGCTTCCTTCCAAACATTAATTCATATGGTGAATACCTTGTTGACTCATGTGGTACACAGTTATAAGAATATACAAGATGTCCAATGTACTTTTTCCAATCTTTTTTCTGTTCATTATTCAAGGTTCCAAGCATATCCAATAAGGTTCTATTAAATCTCTCAGGCCCTGAATTGCCTTGAGGATGGTAAGGTGTTGTATGGCTTTTTTTAATGTCTGTTAATTTACAAAGTTCCTTGATAATGTCGCTTTCAAAATTAGCACCCTGGTCCGAATGTAAACGTGTTGGTATTCCGTAATTCACTACAAAGTTGTTATAAAACGCTTCAGCTGTTGTTTTCGCAGTTGATTTTTTGTCGGTATGGCAACAGCATATTTTGTGTAATGATCTGTGATAATCAAGATGTTACTGATACCTCCTTTAGATGGTTCCAGAGTCAAGTAGTCGAAACAAACTAATTCCAAAGGATATGTTGTGGTAATACTCACTAGTGGAGCTCTACCTACAACAGACTTCCGCCTTAAACATCTATCACATATGTTCACATAATCATCTATTTCAGCTGCCATCCCTGGCCAGTAAAATCTCTCCCTCATCAACCTCATTGTTCTTTCTTTTCCGGGATGGCCTACATTGTCATGTACTCCTTTTAGGATATCTTTTTTGTAACAGTCTGGTACAACAAGTTGTTCTATAACTTGATCTTCATCATGTATTACTCTATATAAAATTCCACGTTTAATTTTAAAAGTGTTGAACTGTTTTTTCATAATAAAATCATTTTTTGTCATGAATACAGATGGAATTGTCTCATCTATTTTGTATTTTCTCCAACGATCAATGAACTGATCTTGCCTTTGCATTCTTCTGATTTCTCTTAATTCTTTTTGTGCTAGTCCTTGACCTATTTCATCAATTTCCTCAAAATTGAGAGAAGCCATAGGCAAAGTTTCAATGTATGAATTTACAGTAATCATACCGTTACATATTGCCTTTACCGTGTGTTCATCAATTGTTACCATTTCTGCATTATTATTTACAACCCGTTCATATGGATACCTACTCATCCCATCAGCATCTGTATTTTGCATGCCTGGTCTGTAAGCAATATCAAATGAGTATTGTCCTAATGCAGCTACCCACCTCTGACCAGTTGCATCCAACTTCGCACTAGACAGGATATGAGTAAGCGGGTTGTTATCAGTAATAACTGAAAAGTGATTTAAAGATAGGTAGTCTGAAAACTTTTCAGTCACTGCCCACTTAAGAGCTAGGAATTCCAACTTAAAGGCACTGTAATTTCTTTCGGCTTTGTTCAAGGCACGGCTTGCATAAGCAATAACCCGTTTCTTATCTTCTTGAGTCTGGTATAGGACAGCACCTAAAGCTTTTATTGACGCATCGGTATGCAACTCAAAGGGTTTATTGAAATCAGGATACGCTAAAATTGGAGGAGAACATAAAATGTGCTTCAGTTTATCAAATATCTCTTGTTCATTGTCAGTCCATTTCCAAAGTTTATGATGTTTTGATTTGCCCTTTTTAACTGATGTTGGAGGAAGCAATTCTGATAATGGCCTTGTAATTTTGCTAAAATCCTTGACAAATCTGCGGTAATATCCCGCAAAGGCTAGAAATGAGCGCAATTCATCCGCATTTTCAGGTGTAGGCCAGTCCTTTACTTTTTGTATTTTTGCAGGGTCCGTTTCAATACCGTCTGCACTGACCACATGACCTAGAAAATTGACTTTTGTCTGGAAAAAAGAGCATTTCTCAGCAGCTAGTTTCAGATTACATGATTTCAATCTCTCAAGTATGATATTTAATCTTTCTAAATGTTGTTCATATGTGTCACTATATATAATTAGGTCATCCAGAAATATTACGCAGATTTTCATGTTTAGTCCTTGTAGGCATTCCTCCATTAATCTTTGAAAAGTGGCTGGCGAATTGCTCAAACCAAACGGCATTTTGTTGAACTCATAGAATCCTAAGGAACCAACTGTGAATCATGTGCGTTCCTTGTGGCTTTCCTCTACCTCAACCTGGTGATACCCGGACTTCATGTCGATAGTAGAGAAAAACTTCGCCCCATTGAAGCAGTCAAACACTTCTTCGATTCGTGGTAATGCATATGCGTCCTTAACTGTTTTATCATTCAACATTCTATAATCGACGCACATCCTAAGTTTACCATTTTTCTTTCTTACTAATACAACATTGCTTGTCCATGGTGATTTTGATGGTCTAATTATTCCCCCTTCTAAAAGCTGGTTAATGTGTTGTATTACTTCTTCTATCATTGGAGGTGGAATTCTGCGATGTCTTTGCTTAAAGGGTCTTTCATCTATTAAATCTATCCTATGTTTTATTTTGTTGCATACTCCTATGTCAGTTTCTGAAGTTGAAAAAATGTCTTTATGTGTCCTAAGTAAATGTTTTAATTTCTCTCTTTGTTCAGTTGACAATATTCTGTGTTCGTCAATGTTCAATGTGTCTATTATTTCTTCATGTTCAGTATTGAGAGTGCAATTTTCCTCTTTTGTAACAGTTACTGGTTGCAGTTCACACAATATAGCTTTTGGTGAAATAACAACAGTGTTGGTTGTCAGATTAGATAATGTAACAATAACATGTTTCTGATCCGACTTCACATTCACAACTGCCGGTGTCACATCGACATATAATGGCAAGTTGCTGTGTTCTGACTCATGCAACAATGCTGTTGTATCAGGGTAATTAACAGTCCGGTCAATGTACCCATTCAATTCCAAGCACTCATTTGGCTTTAATAAAACTTTGTGCGGAACTGCACATCTTATTAAAGCAATTTTATTCTTATTCTTTTTAAGGTCTTTTTCTCTTATTACCATGGATCTTAAACTAAGGTACCAAGGGGTGTGAAGTTTAGCTTTTTGTAGAAAAGTATCTCCAAAGTTTTGTTTGCATTCTGTCAAATATTCTTGTAATATATTGGTGCCTATGATTACTGGTACTCTGGAAGAGTAATGAGTGTCAGGTGACACAAGAAACAAACAATGTTTCAATGTAGACCTAGGCAAACCTTCATCAATCTTCAAATCAATTTCAATATATCCAATATATGGCAATTCTTTACCATCCGCGCATTCAATTTTCAAAAGAGTGTTTAAAGGTTGTATCTCAATATTTACCAGTTGATTTTTATGAAAAGACTCTGATATAACGCTGACACAACTGCCTGTGTCTAAAAGTGCAAGTGTCTGGATGTCATTTATACAAACTTTGACTTCATTTGTTTCGCCAACAAGTTGAGGGTCTATCCTATGTGTGCCTACGTTCGACCCTGTTACCGAGGCACTTACACTTTTGGGCATTGCCATTGTTTGTGCCCTTTTTCTCTACATTTGAAACAAATGACCTCTGCATTTGCAGGACAGTCTCTCATAACATGCCCTTTTTCATGGCATTGATAGCATTCTACATTGAACGCCATGCTTTGAGGTCTAAAGTTTCCTCTAGGTGCATCAGCACCTCTGCCCCTATGGAAAGTACCATGGCCACTGCCCCTATCATAAGAAGTGCTACGACCACCTCTAAAATTACTTGTCGCATAAGCACCACGACCCTGACCCCTGTAATAATTTCTTCCTATGTAATACTGGGGCGCTTCCTGCTTTTTCTCCATCTGGTCTATTCGATGGTTCAATTGTTTAAGCAATTCTTTCATTTCCGATAGATCAGACTGCTCTTTCTTTTCAACATTTACAGCAGGTTTACATGTTTTCGTTTCCCCAACTGACTCCTTCATATCTGCTTCTATCTTCCTTAATTCTCGCTTAAATTCATCGTATTCAACCAGCTTGTCACATTGGTAAGTTGACAGATGCTTCAAATCCTTTTTTAATCCAGCATGTAGAACAGTTTTCAACACATCCATGTCAGATCGTTTCAAAGCCTTCAGATGTATGGCAGTTTCAAATAATTCCTCTAACCTAGCGGCATAGGCTGAAACAGACTCTCCTGTCTGTTGTTGGCTAGAATAAAATTTCCGCATTACACTTTCACGCGACTCTATACAACCATATGTGCTGTCAAGCTTCTGCATGACTTCTTGAAGAGTCACATCAGGTCCTAGACGACGTAGTACATCGCCAGCACTTCCTTTCACAGCACGTCGAACACCCAATAAAACTTGTTCTGATTTGAACACCTTGCTGTTGACTGTGGCCTCCACCTCATACTTGAAAGTATCCCATGTGACTTCCCCTTTCCCTTGATCTCCGAAGAATATGGACAGTTTTGGGTATTGATAACCCACTTTAACTTCAGTCGCTTTAGGCACAACATGTTCCGGCTCTTCACTTTTCACACTTCCGAACGCTTGTGCAATTCTTAGCATATCTTGTGGAGTGTCACACTTCGGTTGGATACCAAAAATTTTCAAGGCTTCCAACAACTTAACTTCGTCCTTTGTTAAGTCTACCGGTCCTGTCGCCATGTTGAATTTTCCTTCTTCTTGTTGCTCCTCCTCAGAATCAGCCATTTAACAAACTTTTCCACTAAGCAGTTTAATGTTTATAACTATGCACAAAGTTTAAATGTCACTCACTATTAATTGTCTTTCACACATAAAAGTCAAAATCACTTTTTAATAAGTCTATAATACACCTGTGGAGCACTGAATGGCCGAAGATTTTCACTATGTCTGTAAATTTCAATATCCAAAACAACCCGTTGTACAAAAAATAAAATGTCAAACAGCACAAAATAATACAATCATGATAACATTCATTCACAATAAAATTCACATATCTTAAAATGTAATAGCAGTATACTTTTATGTTAAAGTTATAAATGGCATACACTTATCACAGCTATGATCAATGTAATTAAAAAGTTTAATTTTTTTTTTTTTTTTTTTTTTTTTATTATTATTTATTTTATTTTACTTATATAATTAATTTGTATTAAATAATTATTTTATTTTAATCTCTTTAAACAGTTTAAGTGTGTTTAATAAAATTATTAACTTTGATTTAATGAACTATTTAACAATAGCTTTAGGGTAAATACGGTATTGCACAAGGTGCGCTTATTATGAAGTATAAAAACTTTACGGTAAACCGAACAATGTTTGTAATATCTCCTGTCGTTCAGAAAATTCCCAATTTCAATTATACAGAACCAAGTTATAATCCTAATCTGTGGTAAAACTACAGAACAGGATGAAAAAAACACTTAATTAAACTATGAAATGTGTCGGTCATACATGTATTTGCATATATATGTATGAACTCTTTTTCTTAAAAGAAATATCTGACAAAACTGAAATTTAAACAGAATTATATTTATATTGGTTGAATAATTATTTAATAATGTAGAAATTACAATATGTAATACAAAATATTGCAATAAAAGACTTTTGTTTCAAAACTTTTTTTTTTTTTTAGTTGGCACAACTACCAAATCTAACTACATTTCTAATACTACATAGTAAAACTGCTGAACTATTTACTTGTCAATAGTCACGAAATGTCAGCACCAAATGTCAACTTCAAGGTCAACACAGACAGATATTCCAGTTAATAACCAGGAACAGAACAGAAAATATTGAATATGGGTCAGCAATAAAAAATAACTGAAACGGTTGCAACACTATCAAAAGTAATGTAGAGTAATAAAAGTAAATTCAGAATAGCAGCAATGTGATTATTAATGAAATATTAGTAAGAATGCCAATATTAAATACTGTATTCCGCCACCAATTAATTAAAGTGAATCCTGCGAAATCTCTTCAAAAATCATTTTCGTACTTACAATATCATACACAATGGAAATAAACAAGATGTTACAGTTTTTTCCAACCCACCTTTTTTTGTTTTAAAGAAATTAATAAAATATGGCCAAAATCAAAACTGTAACAACTGCAAAATTTCCGCTAAAAATATTACTTACAAATCTGCTGTTTTTCTTTTTCTGGCCACCAGAACACAATATATTTATTAAAATAATAACACTGTTTCAAGTCCTAATTGCACAATAGTTTTGTGCGTTAATAAATGTCCACATGAAGTGTTGGTTCTAGAAGAAATCCTTCGGATAAGTCGTGATGTCCTGTACATGTACAAGTTGGAGCCTAGGCCTGTATACCGGTGACGATGGTCTTGAAGAATGCGCTTGTCTGATCAGATTCCTACATCTGTGGATAATTTACGTTGGGCGCCATTTGTAACCCTTGGTTACGGGTGTTGTAAACCAATACACAAGATAAATTTATAATTCAAGACAGTTTCCAAGTTCACTTCTTTTAATAAGGTTAGAAGTTCATAATCAAATTATGCAGAAGAAATAACTGGTATCCCAGAGTGAATCTCAATCGAAGGATCTGAAATATATAAAACAATAAAATACTAAACAATAAACAATAGTTCTGTTCTAGTGGCCTTAACATGTAATTTATATGACTCAACCATTCATATAAGATCCATGCACAACAATGACAACAATAATCATAAATACAGCAACGCAGCATCAACAACTTTCCAAATAATGAGTTAACAAATATTTCATTCAACACAATACAATTTATACAATTCTTACCAATTTGTGGAATTGAGTCCCCTTTTCTCTTTCTCTTCCTTCAATCCTCTCTCACCCTACTGGTGCTGTAAATTAGAGCATGCAAACAGATATTATGGTGTTTCAACTGAGTGTATAAGTTGTTATCTAAAAGTGAATATACTAATTTGCTGCCATTCTGAACATTCGCGAAATCATATGATTTGAACATTTAACATGTTCAAACCTCAAACAAAATACAAAGAAAACAATGCATTGCAACCGTTTTCAATAACATACAATCAAATACAAACATACGAACCAATATTGACCACTAGAGTGAAGTTTTAACTGGTGGTTTTAGATTACATAAAAATGTCTTCCACCTTTTCCCTCGGATATGATCATGTGATCACTGTAGTGAAATAATGGTAAACCAAGATTACCTTTCCACATCAGTCGATGTGGATGACATCTAGGAGTGGTGCGTAGATAAGATATTTACAGATAAAAAGTAACAGTAACGATTAACACAACTTCTTCAGTCTTCAGCAGGATTCACACACTCGATCCCGGCGTTCTTTGCGTCAGACATGGCCAGCGGTCGGAACGGTCTGGTAACGGTTTGGCCATTTCACCACATTCCTCCCCATTTTATAGTCCTCCTCTGACCTTGCCAAGACATGCGACTACTCCAGGACCGAACATTTGGATCCGTATCCACCACAACACAATTTTAGACCCAACATTCGGATCTGTATCCACCACAACACACTCTTAGACCCAACATTCAGATCTGTATCCACCACAACACACTCTTAGACCCAACATTCGGATCTACCAGCAACATCCTTGACCACATTTTGTGATCAGAAGACCCTAACCCCATGCGCACACTCCTAGACCCAACATTCAGATCTGCCTACAACACACCAAGACCCTAACCCCATGCGCACACACTTCTTCTAGACCCAATATTCGGATCTGCCTACAACACACCAAGACCCTCGCAACTCAAATCAGTGTCAGCCAGACAACCGGACATACCTTGCACAGACAAAATGATTCGATCCCCGATCTGCACAACTCCCCTCGCCAACTTTTGACCCTTTTAAAGGTTATACAAACGCCTGCCGTTCTCAGCAGTTGTTCGCAGAACCCCCTCAAGGGTCAAGATGAAAATGGCTGCCGAAAGCGGTAAGCTCCACATTCCTGGTCAACACCCACTTAAGGACCACAGGTGCGTCTTCCATTCGATCACTAACTTCACTCTCTTGCTCCAGCACTGACCCTGCAGTTGAGTCTCCGACTATCCCGGGCACCCCCCATAGCACCACTCGTTAACCCAGTTAATACAACATCTAAACTCATTGGCCCTTGTTTCCGATAACATTAAATGGACTGGCCCGGGTTCATGTACCGACTCATTATTTATATTTGTTTCCTGATTATTCGATTCAATCAACCTGGCATCTATCACCACACTGCAACCTGATCTGGGTCTCTGTGCAAACTCAGTTTCCTGAGTTGACACAGTTATCCAAAACACTTCGTGCACTGGTTCGAGCTCCTGTACCTACTCAGCTTCCTGTGTCGATCCAGTCGCCTGAACCGCCATTGATTTTGTAGAAGATGGCCCTGGTCTTTGTGTCAGCTCAGCCCTCTGTGCCGTGGCAAAGAAATTATCAATTCCGATCCCCACAGCTTAAGTAGTTCGGCCTGAACTCCCCAATGAAAAAGGAGTGCCCGGTAGTTCACTCGTGCCACAGTATGATCCATAGAAACCGACGGCAAACCCTTTCTAATAAAGCCTGATCTCAGTCATACAGCCAAGACCTTTTCGGAAAAGCCAATCTCACCCTATGCACAAAGAGCATAGCCTCATCAATGCTCTGGAGGCCCAGACCACTGATCAGGAATATGACACCTCTGAACCGGACGCGATCCAAACCGGGTCCCCCCATGCTTCCCGACCAAACACAGGCGGAAGATGCCTCGACATCACATGCAGCCTCACCGACCCCGTCTTAATCCGCACAACGGACATTTCCGGACCCTCTTCTCTTCACTCCCTTCATCATGTCTAGACCGGGACCTGTCCCTAGTCTCCAATCTACTTCCTCCTCCGTACGCATTGACCGTCTGTCACTCCGGGCCATACGTACGGGCCCCTTCACCTTTACTTCAGGCCAGTTAATCCCAAACTTTCCTTACTCAACTACAGGCCAGTTAAACCCGACCTTTCTTTCCTCAACTACAGGCCAGTTAAAACCGACCTTTCCCTCCTCAACTACAGGCCAGTTTAACCCGACCTTTCCTTCCTCAACTACATGTCAGTTAAACCCGACCTTTCCTTCCTCAACTATAGGCCAGTTTAACCCGACCTTTCCCTCCTCAACTCCAGGCCAGTTAAACCCGACCTTTCCTTCCTCAACTACAGGCAAGTTAAACCCGACCCTACCCTCCTCAACTACAGGCCAGTTTAACCCGACCTTTCCTTCCTCAACTACATGTCAGTTAAACCCGACTTTTTCTACCATTTTCATGGCCTAAGGGCAACATGGTCCCTAGCTCAATGACTATGTCACACCCGGACACACATAGCATACCAAGGCCACGACTTCTTCTAAATCCCGAAATATATCCCGGCCATCGACACGACCGACCCAACTGTACAAGATGATCTGCAAGTATAAACCACGGAACATTGGTTAATCCCATCCAATCATATGACCTAACATGCCCCACATGCTGGGCATGTATACAGATCTATGTCTTCACCTTCTTCCTCCGTGACTCCCACACAACGTCCGTGAAACCACTCCTCACATACATCACATGCAATCATACAAGAGCCATCATCTATTCCCCTACACGAACAGTATACGGTCTTATCTTTCCCAACTTCCATAAGGCTACATCTCTCTTGCTCACGAACCGCCAGTACAGGGGTTTTATCCAGTTTACATATGTTCAGGCTGTAATTATTTCGTCGGCCGCGATTCAGATTGAAACTGCACTTTTTTGAGCTTGTCAAACATTCATTACCAGGTGGATCAGTGCCGTGTATGAGCCATTCCTGAATAAATCGGAAATCGCTCACTGCCTTCACCACAACGCACCCCCGTGAACCATGAAGCATATCCTTTCCCTTTCCTAATCCATACGTACGGTCCCTTTCTTGGGCTATATGGACCACCTGGCCACTTAAACCCAAGGCGGCCCCCACTTCGTCAATAGTGTCTGCATGTTTGTGCACCACCAACTGCCGCATCTGTTCGAACACCGGAAGCTTTTCCGGTAACTGAACAACTACCCGGTCCAAAACCAAAGTGTCCTCAGCCTGTATTGCAAGGTCGTTCATATTTGCATTGATTCGGGACATCGAGTCAGACTTCATCTGGCCGACTATCACAGATTGGCCCTTATCGTTATTAATACTATTTGGACATTCTTGTTTAAAGTGCCCCATAGTGTTGCAATTGAGACATTGCTGCCTGACTGGAGATGTAGTTCTGGTGGGCCTTGCCAAAAGCTGGTCAAGCTTCCCCACACAGATGTCAATCTTCTCCTCTAACATGTCCACCTTTTTCTCTACGGCCTCCACCCCATCTACAAGCATACCTTGCGAGGCCAATTTCTCCCCTACCACCTTGACCTGCCTTGCACACTCCACTTTATGTAGCAATTTTGGTCGATACATAGTGCCGTGAGTGAAAATGTCCCACTTCAGCAGGTCAATAGCCAGTTCTATGGACACTGGCCTCTGATTGATTACTCTCTCTCCAGCCTCTCTCTCTTTCGCACCCATGCAGAATCTTAATATTGATTTCTGCAACACATAATCGTCCGACAAGTCCCTATATGCATTGCCAGCCAGGGTACATACCCTGTCGGCCCAGTCATCCACAGACTCATTCTCCCCCTGCCTCGCACTCGAAAATGTGACCCTTGCTATTTCCAGCAATTCGTGATGACAAAACCCGCTACTGTCTACCTGTGATGCGGGTAACACCGGAGGCGATGTGTCACGCCCCGACTGTACTTGTGGGTGCATATATGTTAATTGTGGTTGGATACTTGAATCAATAACTTGAACCTGACCGCCCACTAACATATTATGCAGCTGTCCCCCTTGTGACGCCGGCACCTGATTCATTCGCTCGTACATGACTGGCTGTGCCCCCAGCTCCATGGCATGGTACTGTACAGGGTACATTCCATGTTCCAAAGGCATCGGAGTCACCTCCTGGTACTGACCAGACTGCGCATTATGTGCGAGCTGGTACTGAACAGGCTGTTCCTCCCGTGCCAAGGCATGGTAATGCACAGGGTACATGACATGTGCAACGGGCACCTGAGTCACAGCCTGGTATTGACCATACTGCACGCCATGTATGAACTGGCAATATACAGGCCGTGCCTCCAGCGCCATGGCCTGGCTTTGTACAGGGAACACCCCATGTACCACGGCCATCTGACTCACCACCTGGTTTTGACCCGACTCAACCCCATACCACTCCCCCTCCTCATAAAACCTACGCTCGGTATCATGATTAGAATCAAATGTACTAAACCTAAACATGACTTACATCCGATGCAAAGTAGATGTAACAATTGTAAATGTTGAAACGTTTCTTCATCCTGAAAATTGGATAGTCAAAGTTATTATATAAAGTTATTTTAGGGACTACTATAGATCAAATATTTAGTCCTGGAGATGCTACAATTTAGACAACACCTGTTGTGAAAACACTAGAATGAGGCGCTTGTTACACAGGTTTTTAAAATGAGTCATAGTACTCCTGCTTTAAAAATCTAGTGAGACCCTGATATTAATATTACATATTGTTGTTAATATCTCACAACAAGAGACTTATACAAAATGTACAAGCCACACACTTTCAAGCATGCCGACAGAGAGTTAACAATCAAAACAATTAAACTTCAAATTGGCATTGAGTGTAAAAAAACACAAACACAATGCGGCATATGATTTATAAATCAATACAAACTGGCATAACTACTATTTCCCCTACCTGGTACAAGAAAAAAAAATAATTAAAAAAATCAACGTACCCAAATTTCACACAAAAAAATCATTTAATTTATTGGAGGGACTACGGTAATGCACTGAATATGTGCGCTCATGAACACATTTTTAAGTGTACGGTAATCCACCAAAATCTTTCCAATATCTCGTTGGACAGAATATTTTATTCATATTCCAACGAAATCAATCATGATATTTGGTATGTTGATTGCTATGAATAGCACACAACAAGAAATATCTACAAATATACAAAATATGCAAGCTACAATATGAAGCGTGCACCCACCTGTAATGAAATTGTGATCCAATCAAGAACAACGTTTAACGCTGTTAATAGATAACTATCTATTTGAAATCAGGAATTCACTAGTTGATGCCTTTTAACTAATGAAATTGGTATTGAATTACAAATGAATGTAACAAGTCTCTACATGTATAGTGAAATGTTACAAGTGAAGTATAATTTTAGAAATTCACTAGTTATTAATAACCAGCGAAATTGTTATGATTTGAAATTGTTATAATTGTAATGTCAGTTGTCTTTCCTACAGATTGGACATTTCCTGTAGGAAAACACTAGAACATTTTATTTATTAAGAGACTTTAGTAATTGAACACAGGTCAACACAGGTCAAACATCATATAATAAACAAATGGCAAAAGGACTTAAAATTCAATGAAATAATCAAATGCAATATGATTCAATAACACTCTTTAGATATCTTGATTTGACGTGTTTGGACACTTAATTAAGTTTCAATATCACCGAAAATTCTCAACAATAAGAATTAATAATGGCGAATATGCGAAACTTTTGCAAAAAAAAAAAAAAAAAAATTGGTTATGTGTACATGAAACACGAGTTGAAGTCAATGTGGTTATTCGCCTGACTGTAGGCAAATAAATGATAGTACAAATGGGTAGCTAAATATAGATGTTAAATGGAGCGAATATATAAAAAAATTACAATGGAATTTACATGGTTGAAATCACCGCAATTGTACTTAGTGCAACCAACGTCGAAATCAGCTAAATAGCTGACAAGACACGACGTAATCGGTTGAAATTAATTCCTAATACCTAAATTGCAATGAAGAAATAATTAATTAATGAAATGCATACAGTTAAAATAAAACAAAAAGGACAAGTTTTCTTGAAAGTGTTTCAAAATGGCCGACTCGACAATTCAGAAGTCAAAATTTCTGACTATTTTAAAAGTCAAAAATACAACGGGTTCGGAGCTCGCAGCGCCAATTGTAGTGAAATAATGGTAAACCAAGATTACCTTTCCACATCAGTCGATGTGGATGACATCTAGGAGTGGTGCGTAGATAAGATATTTACAGATAAAAAGTAACAGTAACGATTAACACAACTTCTTCAGTCTTCAGCAGGATTCACACACTCGATCCCGGCGTTCTTTGCGTCAGACATGGCCAGCGGTCGGAACGGTCTGGTAACGGTTTGGCCATTTCACCACATCACACTCAAGAAAATATAATGTTAAAATAATAGGTAAGGGTTATAAACCACTATTAAGACAAATCGGGAGAAAGTCGACCCGGTCACATACGAAAGTTAACATCATCGCATTTACTCGTAAATATAATTTCAATGCATTGCGTTTGGTTCGTATTTTTTTGCACGTCTCAATTTCCTAGAATTATTGAAAAACGAAGTTCATTAAACAGAAGCATTTTAATGACTGTGTACGGATTGCATTGAAAGTTACAGCTAAATGGAAATGCTTCCGATGGAAATTAAACTGAACGAAATCGCACGATATTCAATGGATTGAACATGAGAAAAAAGGTCTAATATTATAGAATAAATAACTTGTTTCTGTAAAATTCCCATGCTATCATGTTCTAATTTCACGAAACGCATGACCGCCTGCATCTGAATGATATGGTTATTTTGAAACTTCTCGTGAGGTTTCATCGAAATAGTATTATTTCGGCGTGGCTGTTTAACCCACCTTTTCACCTTAAATGACCTTTACATAACGCCAGCAGACCCGAATGAATAAACACCATTCATTTCATTGGCTGATGTGAGCATAATGCCCGGAACATTGGCAAAATCACCGCGACTGTGTTGTATTTAAGGTAACACAATGCAGCGTTTGGAAATGAGGACTACTCTCTGCATGTTCATTTCGGCTGAGTTACAATATCGCATTACCGGTAAATTCCATCCACAAGACTTGCAGGGTCAGTGCTGGGTCAGTAAATCGTCATGGGAAAACGGAATGAACTATTAATACAAGCCTTTTGTTGTTAACACTTTTTTGTTTCCGAGAGATTTAATAACACGAATTTGTTAAATGCCATTTGTCTTGGAATTTAAGACTTCCGACAAAGTATAGTGTCCATGATAAAGGAAATCGTTGAATTATCTAGACATATGTGTGACGTAGGGGTCAGTAAGTCTGAACATATTTCCAGCAAGCAACATTAGGCCACCGAAATTTACTAGTTTTCTATATGTAAAAGAGTGTGATTTCAATTTTCTATCGGAAAGTTTCGTAATTTGATGTTTCACTTACACGATGTAATGAGATTTTTAAAGACCCTCGTCATGTGAAAACGGGACTTACGCAACATGCTGCAAACGTAACTCCAGTCCAGCCTGTGCATCCGCACAGTCTTGACAATATATGCATAGTGAGCGGGTACCAAGAAACCTCGCGTGCTTTAATTATAGCGGAAAGCGTAGCCCCTGACGATACTGCGCAGGCTTACCTTTAGCTACGCTGACCGCATATGCCATAAGACCAATTTTCGCATGACGCGGATGAAACAGTGTTATTTGAATGTGAGGAAAGATGACTGTGTCTTCATTAAATGCAAATGTTTCTATGAAGAACAAATAAATACATTATAAGCCACGTGAAGACAGGTATGATATGATCACACATATTTGTTTATCTTCGAACGCTATTATATAGTTAAGTATACGTGCACTTCGTGAAAACAATTTCATTCGGTAGATATGCGATTTTTAAATGAAAGAAGAACACAACAATACTTCAACATTTGTTTTTAATAAAACATCTATTAAAATGTCTTCTTATATTTAAAAGTCAGGATATACGCCGAATATCTTTTTTAAAGATATTTCTTGCCTGCAGTTATTGTTAATATAAAGCCACAATCGACAGGAATGGTGTATTGGATAATTCCATTCAAAATGGTTGAGTATACTGTACTAATACAAGATCCTGGTACTTTTGTATTGTTATTAAAGGGGCCTTTTCACAGATTTTGGCATGTTTTTAAGTTTGTCATTAAATTCCTTATATTGATTAATGTAAACATTTGATATAAAAAGCTCCAGTAAAAAAAATCAAGAATAAAATAAAAATAAATAAAAAAATGTAACCCGTAGCAGAGCTCGAACCACTGGCCCCTGGAGTACTGTAGTAAAAAGTCTGCCATTAAGACCACTTGGCCATCCTTCCGTATACAACGCCAGATGTATTTTATACTTTGTATAAGCAATCCTCGTAGTTTCACAAAATATAACGACAACAACAGAACTCTCCAAATTATAAATTCGTCTCGCATTGCAACGCTTTATAATTTTCGGGTTTTTAAATCGTCAAACGATGCATATAATCGCTATTTTAGAGCATAGCAAATAATCAGTATTACTGTTTCCTCACACATATCATAACTACAACGAAAGTTTGCGAATCGGAAACAAGTTTTTTTGTCAATTTACCAAAACGTGAAAAGGCCCCTTAAATAATGTTGACGAACACCAGTTCTTATTTCTTTGCAGTAATTGTTTTTATGGTTGTTTTGTATATAATGATTATGTACTGGCCATTATCTTATTGCAATAAACATGAACTTTCTTTGTGATTGAATGTCAGCTATAAACATTTCGTAGATTTAATGAAATGTATATTATTTTATTTGCTTAATCCACATGTAGGATTTTTTTTTAAATTATTCAGCACTTTTAGAAGACAATTGGTTTTTTTGGTATTCAATCGGGTGTATGTTAAATTGTTGACGCCAAAACAGAATAAAACAACTTGTAACGACATGGGTTGCAAGCAATAGAGATATTCCCAATTAGTTATACTAATCTTTCTTTATATGTGTACTAATTTCTTATGCCGTTATATGTAAATGTTAGTGTATTTTAATCAAATCAAATGTCCATGTGTCAGATCATTATTAACATTCCATGAAACACGTTATTCGGAGTATCTTAGTAAACAATTTTATATGATAAATATGTGTTCGCTTGCTTCACGTGATAATACTATTTTTTGTGCATAAGTTATATTCAAATAACGGCCTAAATTGGGTTGAATATTTTAATTTTCACACGAAGCAAGTCAAGAAAAAAATCTTTACTTCATCTCGCAAGCGCCGATTTGATTAAAAGTAACTGACGAGATTAGAATAGGCATCACAAAACTGTGTGTCTTTATAGTTGACATAATAAACTCCAAACAAACATAATTAATGTTCCAAGTGTATTATTGTGCGGAACCGGATGTGCATAGCTAATTTGTTTGTCCAGTCGCACAAAGCAATCCTATTACTTTGTATAAATTGTTACACACCAGGCTAAGAAAAAACCGTAGTAACTTTAATTGACATTAAACATACCAATTTGCAGCCTTTCGCGTATATACAATAAAACAAAACACATAAACGATTGTTTGAAACTCAGTTACCTCACCACTCAAAGGTCCTTTGTTTATGGTACGTTACAAATCGAATATACTGAACATTCCATCAATCAAAACAACAACACTGAGGTAAATGTATTTTCAAAATCCAATTAGACAAACATTAGGTGTTTTCACCGGTTCAACGTATAGCCGTTCGGCAATCTTACACATACCATGTCACAAAACACTCAACTAGAATAAAGGAAACAAATAACAGTGCAATCATATTTGAAGCAATACAGATAATAAGCCAATCAAATTAATTTAATTACATTTCAATTAATCAAACATTAAACATTTAGAAGCAAATTATGTTGCTTAATAGGATCTTTCTGAGGCACAATTATATCGACCAAATTAATCCCTTAATGTTTAAAAGCAGGGCTTTGACGAGCAGTTTTACTCCGAAAGTTACGCTTTACTTCTATTAACAACGTCATATCAATGCCATGCACTTTTGGCTAGCTGTTTAAAATCACCCATAAACAACATATCGTACTGACCCCATACAGATCTTACCGGTGTTAATGTATTCGTTTTGGTTGATGCCAGACCAAGACTATTGAATAGTGAAGTAAAGCTCGGGTACCAAAGTGAGAAACCTCTTATTAATACCAGATGCAAGTTTATTGAAAGTTAACTGCTCTAGCATAACCAATACGGCACAACACAATAACCCATAAATCAACCTGGGGGAAAGGCTGGTGAAGCCGCCTAGGAACTGTTTAAGCGGTTATTGAGCCGGTATCTCACATTTTGTCAAGATGCATTCATATACGCGCTACTTCTCTTCCCTCAACACGTTGTCGTGTTTGTGTCAAGACTAACATGTTTTAAACTCTGTATACCTATATTTGATATTAAGTGTCTTTAATAGCATTTATTAATTTACCAAATAGTCCCTTAACATGAAGCAAATGATAAATGAACTTCCTTGTTTTCGCCAATCGGTAAACGCGTTTTAATAACATAAATAAATAACCGTCATTTTGCGTATATAATAACTGCCCCAATATCGTTTATTGCAAAATAAGACGATATAAAACATTGTATGTAAAGAAACAGTACATATATAAACATCTTATATGAAAAGGCTAAAAAAAGAAAACATTGGCGTGTATTTATTTTCAAAAAGCGTTGGGATATTGTGTTTATTTCCGCTGTCTGTTCGTCCGTCCGTCCGTTTGTCCGTCCGTCCAAGCCACTATCTCCTCCTACACAATAAGCACTAAAACCTTGAAACTTACACACATGGTAGCTATGAGCATATGTGCGACAGTGCACTATTTGGAATATTGGTCGGACCCTGGACCAAAGGTAATGGGGGTTGGAATAGGGGCCAGGTCAGAGATTTTTGCTCATTTTTAAAATGTTATTTTACATTCACTTCGTCATTTCTACACCGATTTACTTCAAATTGATACTGAACATCTCTTATGACGAAACGGTCGATCTCAACAATGAATTGCCCCATTACCAACCCAGGGTGCGCCCCTTGGGTCAAACATGCGGCGTGGGGATACGCGTCGGCCTCTGCCGCGTCATTTCTAGTTTAGATTATAAGTACGTGTGTTTATCAATAATAGATAGGTAGGTATGGATGCTTAACGTGATAATTGTTGTCAACACTTACCACATCAGCACACATTAATGACAGATAATTATACGGTTATGTTTGAACGTGTTCAATTATAAGGTTCATTTAACAGAACAGTGTAAACTGTATTTGCACTAAATACAATTTGACATATAATTTAAGTGCATTATTTATGTTCATGCCAAACTACAAAACGAGTCGCTAAATGTCAGGTCGATCGATTATTGAAATTATTAAAAGTTATAATCACAAAAGTAAGCTGTATTAAATAACGTGTTTCACGTGATCAGACATATATAGATTAGGTGTTTATGAAAATGCAATACTTTTTCTCACTTTTGTATAGTATGAAATGTGTCTTTCTAGAGTTTCACTCTATGAGTATTTGACTTATATTGATTTACTTTTTCGCTATTTTTGTCAAAATTGAATCTAGAAATCCCCTATATACATACATATATATATATATATATATATATATATATATATATTTATATATATATATATATATATATATATATATATATGTATATATGCAATATATGACGAGTTTATGCTCAGATGCAGTATTATGACTTAGTCATTAGCATCGACGTGCTTTGGTGTTGTTTACTAGATATCAAGCTAATAATTAGGTAAATTTAACATCAAAAGCCGAAAAACGTATTATTAGATTTCTATACACCATAATCAAGCCGCACAACACGAACTTAGACAAGGAACGTTATGAGCCGACAAGTAATTATTTGAATGGTTTCGATCGTGCAGATGAATGTATACTTGTTATTTCATTATGCATTTAAACCGGTAATTTGCATTCACCAAGTCTGGCACATTTATGATATATGGAAAGCCTGCGCTTACGTTTGCAATTAGAATGTTTGGGGCCAGTCAGGACGCATTGTGTAAGGCAAATGAGGCCAAATGAGGCTAAACAGCTCTAGTTAAAAATCAAGAATAAAATGTAAAAAAAGTAAACCACAATATGGCTCGAACAACTGAACCACTGGAATCATGAACACTTGTAAAAGCCCCCTTAAAATGTATATTCACATTATTATTACTATAGAGTTATGTTGTGATCAAAATAATGTCACAGCTTAATATGCAGAAGTCGCATACAATTACTGATTTGTTTGCCGACTGTAAAAATATTGTGACTCATCATAATACATATTTTATATATGCAGTGTCATTAATAATATGCATTATTGCAAAATCATCATACATTTTCACTCGAGTTATTTCAGATAACCGAATGATATAAAAATGTAGATATCTAAATAAAATCATACCACTGGTCGGCTTGCCTCGTCTAACTGAATGGGCACAATATTCCACATGGCAATTCAGACTCTTTAACTACCTAATCGACCAGTCTGCATATTAATTGTATGTAATGAAATAAGAGATGCGTAACAAACCGGTGGAATTATTGAGAAAACGTGCATGCGTGAATTTTAGGCTAATTACAGACGAACACTAGCTTAGATGACTTTGACGTTTTTTATGAAGCATTGATACTCAGTATTTTGCGCTCTTTTAATATTATAATTGGATGAAAAATTGATACTGTCTAGACATTATAATGATGTCCAGTAGGAAAGCTTTTATAGACCGTGGCATTAGATAAGGTATTGAGTATCGATATTATCAAGCTTGTAAACGTTGTAACTTCGCTAATGTATCATCATTAAATGTTATTTTTGGATATGCATATCGTTTGCGCATTTGAGAACGAACTTATTTCTCAGTTTTGAACAATGTATTTTACTGTAATAATCTGTAAGTAGATATTGCCTCAACATTTAAAAACGAGAGCGCCAATGGCGTTGAAAGTAGATTTGCAAGATACAGAAAAGTTGCTGCTGAAGTAAATGTTAAGGGAACAGTTGACTGAATGAAAATCTAAAAGGCTATCAAGAAGAAAAGATTTTTTTTAAAGATTAAGTACAAATCAATTAAACAAGAAGTGATGAAATATTGCAAAAACATCCTATATCAATCGGAAAATCGGAAACAACCGCGGAAACATTTATCAAGCGAGCTTAGTATTTTGCGAGCGAGTTAATGCCCGGATTTAAATGTTATTTCTGATTTGCCGGACGTTTGTTAATGCTCTTGTTTTAGATTGGAAAAGAATAGTTCCCTACAGATCTGTCCGTTGTTTGTTTATTGAAAAGATGAAGTAACTCATATAACTATTACATGCTCCTTTGAGATATTTGTTGTAAGCAAAATATGTAAACAAAGCGATAGCCTTTCAGGAATGTTTGAATTAACGAAAAAATGTGTATTGATGTAAGTTTATTGAAGAAATGTACAGAAAATATATTCAGCAAGGGCTGTTTGCAAAACATGCATGCCCCCCATATGGGCTTTCAGTTGTAGAGGCAGTCATTGTGTGAATACGTTTTTGTCACTGTGACCTTGACCTTTGACCTAGTGACCTGAAAATCAATAGGGGTCATCTGCCAGTCATGATCAATGTACCAATGAAGTTTCATGATCCTAGGCGAAAGCATTCTTGAATTATCATCCGGAAACCATTTCACTATTTCGAGTCACTGTGACCTTGACCTTTGACCTAGTGACCTCAAAATCAATAGTGGTATTACGCCAGTCATGATCAATGTCCCTATGAGGTTTCATGATCCTAGGCGTAAGCATATTTGAGTTATCATCCGGAAACCATTTAACTGTTTCGATTCACTGTGACCTTGATCTTTGACCTAGTGACCTGAGAATTAATAGGGGTCATCTGCCAGTCATGATCAATGTACCTATGAAGTTTCATGATCCTAGGCGTAAGCATTCGTGAGCTATCATCCGGAAACCATTTAACTGTTTCGAGACACTATGACCTTGACCTTCGACCTAGTGTCCTGGAAATCAATAGGGGTCATCTGCCAGTCATGATCAATGTACCTATGAAGTTTCATGATCCTAGGCGTAAGTATTGTTGAGTTATCATCCGAAAACCATTTTAATATTTCGAGTCACTGTGACCTTGACCTTTGACTTAGTGATCTGAAAATCAATAGGGTTTATCTGCCAGTCATGATCAATGTACCTATGAAGTTTCATGAATCTAGGCGTAAGCATTCTTGAGTTATCATCCGGAAACCGTTTTACTGTTTCGAGTCACTGTGACCTTGATCTTTGACCTAGTGACCTGAAAATCAATAGGGGTTACCTGCCTTCATGATCAATGCACCTATGAAGTTTCATTATCCTAGGCCTAGGCGTTCTTAAGTTATCATCCGGAAACCATCTGGTGGACGGACCGACCGACAGACCGACGGACCGACATGTGCAAAACAACATACCCCCTTTTCTTCGAAGGGGGGCATAACAAGTTGATAGAACATGTATATATAATTATTTCCAAACCAGTTTTCGCGCACCGAAAAACAAAAAACTTGTTGGCTCAAAGAAATTTTGGGACAGCGCTAGCCCTGGTTGATTGACCCCACGACACCAGCACATGATACAATCTGCAAATGTGGTCCTTTGGAAGCAAAAACTGCATCCAAGAACGAGTCACTGTGACTTTGACCTTTGACCTAGTGACCTCAAAATCAATAGGGGTCATTTGCCAGTCATGTTCAATGTTCCTATGAAGTTTCATGATCCTAGGCGTAAGCGTTTTTGAGTTATTATCCGGAAACCATATGGTGAACGGACGGACCGACCTACCGACGGACCGACATGTGAAAAACAATATACCCCCTCTTCTTCGAAGGGGGGCATAAAAAGCAATAGCGATATTTTTTCCCAGTCACATAAGTGTTTATAGTTTGATGATAATGAATATAACAAAATGAAAGTGAAAGTAGAACTGTAAAAAATGACAACCTGTCAACGTGTTGTTTTTGCTGGCACGAGAGGGCGATTACACTCTGACAATGTTTTCACATTTTTACCATAGGCTTTGTCAATGACCTTTATAGTATGAGCGGCTTTGTTATATTTAATTGCTATCATGTAACTGCATGATTATGTATATGATCACATTACACAAAGCACAAATAATGATATAAATATACTGATTGAGCTTATTTAAATCTGATGACTATAGTCGGGTCAATTAAGGACTTAAAATACAATTTTTTTGTCCTGTATTCATCAAGACTTGAGATATTTATGCACATAGAGTATCAAGATATGGGGTGATCCACAAATAAAAAGTATTTTTGATCTGTGTTGTGCTGGCTCCTTTTCCATGACTGTTAAAATGAAATTTCCATGTGAAAAGAATGTCAATTTTTTCTGTATTTTTTATATTCAACCATTGCATAAAATGAATTATTTTGCATACATTTTGCCATTTTGATAGGTGTTTGTTAGGTGATAAAAAGGAGATGACCAGGGATCCTGAGAAAAGGGATATACATTTGAGATCTGGTCAGGGCTCCAAATGAAAGTGGTAAAATGATAAACATTTTATATTTGGCCAGTGCTCAAGAGAAAATGGGTATACATTTCAGAAAATTTTACCATTTAAAAATGTTTAAATACCTCTTGACTAAGGCTCTTAATTCATCTAGCACGAACGTTTGTACTACAATGTATATCTTTTAAATACTAATAACATTAAATGTACAAATTAAATCTAGCAATGTGTACAGATACTACCTAAATATATTTTACTGTATTGAATGTAGGAACTAGCTAAAATATCCATTACAAAAAGATCAGGGGGTGAAATATGCATTGCCTGAAGCTCTGACCCTGGGGCTATGTTTATATATGAAACACATTGATTAAAGAAGTAAAACAATACATTGATACAACTGATGGAAAGTCATCCCCTCTTAACAACATGATACATAAATATGTATAATATTTTTGGATCTGGATCTGTACACACCAGGACCTTTCGGTATGCGCGCTGCGGGAGAGAGATGGGAGTGACTTAAACTTTGAATTTAATTTAATTCACTGAAATTCATCATTGAAGTTACAGTATGATCTCATTTGATATATGATTGTATCATGATTGTATCAAGCAACATATATTAAATAATTATCAGTATAAAGTACTGTTTTGATTTCAGTATCATTTAAATGATTTCAGTAAAGTTTATCATGCATATTATACTTTAATTTTGTAAAAATTTTCAATATAAGTATACTAGATGCAAACATAGTTGAAATAATGCAAACGGAATATTACGCTAGTCAATTGTTCCAAGAGTTTGTATCACTCGAGTGGCTCGTGTGATGACGTATCACACGAGAGGCGGATGCGAAATAGCGCAAGCCACACGCCTAGCGTAATATTCCTTTTATTATATTCAACAACTAACGAAAACAGTTAACAATTGTATGTTTTACTTTTACAAAACTGACAAAACAATGACTTAAACGGTACGCCATAGTTTATTTAAGACGCGTTTGAATACAGTTTATGTAAATTAACGTCTTAACATTTGAACCGGGAAAACACAGGTTTCCGACACGCTTACCTTAAGGCCATCGTTTAGCCAATGTTTATAACAGTTAAGTTGACAATTCAAATCCGATGTTTATAACATAAACGTTGAAACAATATGCACTTCCACTCCTATGATCCATGTCTTTATCGAGTTTAAACCACACTATTTTATTCTATTCCTATCGAAATATACATTTATGCATGATAAACACACACTCCAAAATACGTTTTGAATTCGTTCGATGTTTTTAACAAAAAGTTTACTGTTAAAAAAACACCACGTCCGACAGGTCCTTAAAGGGGCCTTTTCACAGATTTTGGCATTATTTTGAAGTTTGTCATTAAATGCTTTATATTGATAAATGTAAACATTGGATCTTAAAAGCTCCGGTTAAAAATCAAGAATAAAATTAAAAAAAGGAAAATAAAGTAGCCGGTACCAGGGCTCGAACCAGTGAACCCCGGACTCCTGGAGTTAGTCTGAAGTAAAAATGCATTCGCCCTCTCGGCTATTCCGCCGAGAATACACACTTGAAGTATTTTATACCTTATATAAACAATCTTCGTAGTTTCGTAAATTTAAACGACAACAACAGAACTCTCCGAATTATTCAATCGTTTCGCGTTGCAACGCTTTATACTTTTTAGGTTTTCAAATCGTCATAATATACATATAATGGCTATATTAGACTATGGTAAATGTTCAGTAATACTGTTTCCTCACAAATATCATAACTAAAACGAAAATTTGCGAATCTGAAACAACTTTTTTCAATTTTGTCAATTTACCAAACCGTGAAAAGATCCCTTTAAATTCCATAAAGTTTAGATAAAACTTTTGTGTTTCGTCGCAGAAATCACGTCACACGATGTACTACGTAATATATATCGTCATATAAAATATTTCTATTTTCGGTTCGCGTAATGTGACGTCATTAAATTGGTCTAAGTAGTCCAGCTAGTATGGTAATACGGAATTGGAAACAGCGAGTAG
This sequence comes from Dreissena polymorpha, assembly GCF_020536995.1. Classification (NCBI taxonomy): domain Eukaryota; kingdom Metazoa; phylum Mollusca; class Bivalvia; order Myida; family Dreissenidae; genus Dreissena; species Dreissena polymorpha. The sequence continues at coordinate 130,707,155 of NC_068358.1, forward strand.
CCTAATACGGGATTTTTATTTCAACGATTGATACAACCTGTATTTTGTTAAACGCATTAGCCCTCTCGAGCATTAAACAGGTATATAATAAAGTTTGATATACTGTATAATATAATTGACCAGTCGCCAAATACGAGATCGCTCCGCCCACTAAGTTGTGTTTTCATAAAACGCCTTATCCATTACTCCGACAGTCTTTGTTTGTCGGACCATGTGGCCGCAATAAACGAAATCTGAATGATTATTTCGCGAGTTTGATTGACAGCTGGCGACTGGTCAATTATAATGTAACTACACATCCAAGCAGTCGATCAAACCATTGCAACCAAGCCACCTGGTGTGCCAACGCATCAACAGAAAAGTCAAATGACTTCTGACTTAGTGCATTTTACTATTTATAACATCTACATTAGTTGAAGATACATGTTTGCATTTGTATGTGTTTGATTTTTTTTATCTTTAATGACATCAGCTGACCAGGCATGTCCTAGATTTCAAAATCAAGGCACTGGTCTGAAATATTGGTAACATTTAAATGAAACTGTTACCAGGCTTCTGAAATTAGTTTTTAGTGAACTATGTAAGGAAATCAAAATCAGGCACTGATTTTTCTTGTTTTAAAACAGTCATAGATTAGTTGTGGTCTGTTGGTAATGACACATTGTTTGCTTACTTGTCACACCCTTAAAACTGTCCACACTTCTTTAATAGCAAATCTGGATTTAGGTTATCTTCAATAGTATATTTAAACCTTAGCTCTGTCACAAGAGTGTTGGTAAAGTCAAGTCATATATTAAAATCTAGGCCTTATCAACTCAAAGTGTCAAAGACAAATGAAAGATGCGTTCATTAATTATTGTCCCATTGTTTACTACTGCTGTGAGTTTTTATATAATATAACTCATGATGACCATCGATCATGTGACAGAAAATTCACATTATCTTAGTATATCAGTTTTAGAAGCCTTTTAGATAACAAAGTTTGCTAGTTTTCAATGTCGCTTCTGGGGATCAAACCCGCAGTGCAACCTCCTGCAATCAAAGTTCACACTCTGACACTAGGCTTTTAGGAAGATTCTGAAAAAAATTATCCCTCGAGAGCAACCAAACCAAAACTGAAGTCATATATTTCCGTCTCGGTTTTATTGAGTCGGTTCATGAGAGATAATGGAAGGTGCAACATCTTTCATGCCACCTAGCAACGCCTTAAGCGGTATTTAATTCTCAACACGAAAGCGCTGGAGTAATTGATCCCGAGGGACCAGAAAAAAGCACTTGATTAATTTTCGAAATAAAATCATTTGATTAATGACAATTCTTTTATTTGAGCCAGGTCACAAAAACGCATGCTAACCGGTATCCAATTAAACTATTTGTTATTGTCAGAAAACCGCTTTTGAGCAAACATCTTTCAAGCGACCGCAGGCTGATCTGGATCAAACTGGCCACAATCGTCTTAATGTGTCTTTTACTGTGACACAGTTCATTTAACTTTACAAATAGAAAAAAGAAAGAATACAATCCAGTAAAGGGTTTGTAATCAATGTTGAATTATAGGACAGCTTGGTGATCTGCAAATCCCATGTGATATGTTGATATCGGGTATCATAGTCATTCAATAAGTCACAAAATGCTCGAATAAAATTTATAAAGCAAAATGTGATTTAAATTGATAAGTAAAAATACCAGTATGCCAGTTTTGCCGTCAAGCTGTCAAGATCCAGAAAGTCCTTCATTCACATCAAACATATCCTTCGAATTCCATTACTTGTAGTCATTAGCGATATTTAGTGAATAAATAACTCGTATATCGAAAATAACAGTTTCTCAATAGCCAAACAAGCCGATTTATCATGGGCGCGGCCATTGTTGGTATCACGTGGGTTAATTCCAGTCCGTAGTTCTAAAATTGCTTTAAGAACGGAATTTGTTTCAGTTTCTAATAAGATTTTTTCACGTAAAACGGTCTTAGAAAAAATCACTTAAAATGGTGTATGCAATATTTTTGGAGGAAAATGTTAGAAAAACGTTTTTAAGTGAAATATTGTAAGCAAATATACTAAAAACACACTTCAATCGTGGTGTAAATAAACGTTTGCCGACACAACTGATCTCGCTGCAAGGATTTAAGAAAGACAGGTCGAACTTACACAAAATTAAGCAAACAATTGGTTTGATTCTGACGACATTTGTTGGATCATTTTGAAGGAAAGAGTCCATAAAATAAATGTGCATCAGTGTTTTAATCACAGGAGAGTTCATTCAAAATTTCACAAAAAAGCTCTATTGTTGTAAAGCTACAAATCAGTGTATACAACAAATACTGGAAAATGCTCTAATTTTATGACTTACACGAATTATTAAAATTGATAACAAATGTTCACGGGTTATTTTCACTTTTCAGGCCCTGTGAAATCATGTCATGTCTCTTTCCGAATAACTGTTTTCCTATTGAAGTAACAGTTTATGAACATTTGAACATCGCACACTGGAAATAGCCATACTAATTAGCACTGCTATGGATGTAACAGGCAACATTGTTGTCGGGTTGGTTGTTGTAAATCTGGTCTTTTACATGTATATTTTCATTTCAATAGTTTGTTACCGAAAAGGCAACCATTAATTAAATTTATATGTAAGTTATACTGCTGTTTCATGGCTTCTTAAACAGTTTTAGGTATTAAGTCATTAACGTGATTCTATTTTTCCGTTTACTTCCGATCCTGCACTTTCAACGAATTAGTAATGCGTATATTTAATTTAATAAATGTTAACTTAACCAAAATATATTTAACATTATTTTAAGCACTCTAAGAAGAACTGTTTAATTTAAAGTGTTACATATTGTTTTTTTCACAATGTTTTTTATTTGGTTCATATAGAAACATTCGCAAGAAAAACATGACCTCGTAAGCATTACAAATAACTCTAAAATCCTTTACCACTGAACACAGATAAAGATAGTTCGCTATGATCATAATAACCTATAATTAAGGACGTGTTATAATTAGTAATTAACCAATATCAAATTGCCATTTCAATATACAATAGTTTCTTTTCAACATTAAGCAGACGTTTGCAATCTGATATCAAAGAGTTTGCACATAAATCTTACGTTACTGTAAAACAGTTTTAAAGATGAAATATTTATAACAGGTTGACTTATTTCAGTACTTAATGTAGTTCTATATATGTTACACTTACGTTACGTTTGACATTTTAATAAATTAATGGCTATGCATACTCCTATCAATTTTAGTATGTATTTATATTTGTTTGATATCATGTTGTTAAGTAATGTCGGTATTAGGTTTCGTTATACTGTACATAATGGAGGATTTAAGGGGACATTGAGTCTGTATTTTCTAAGTTTTAATATAATAATGGTTATCAGAACAAAACAACCGTGTTGTTGACGTTATCTAAATCATGGTACATTTGAGCACAAAATGACATTAACGTAATGAATGTGAACGGCAATGGCTTGGTTTCTTCATGGGATCCTTGGGCGATTTAAAATATCACTTAGCATGATTGTTCCTGATTTAAATGAGCTTTTGAATTAGCGTTCATGGAGTTGCTTTGGTTCAAATTGGATTGGTATGTTAGAAAAAGTTATATCACCATTGTACCTTGCAAATAATGAGACTATGTAAGAACGAAGATATTTCTTTCTGTATTGTATGATACACAAATGTAGCTATGCGAATAACGTGATTTATTAGAGTAATCGATGCTCTAGATCAAAATACCTTTATTCACGCAATGTTAAAAAAACACATTTTGGTGTCGATGCATATCCTGTCATTTATCTTCGTTACATGTATTCTGACTTGTGAAGTGCGTCTGCGGCAGACGATAAGACAGAAGTTGTTCATCATGTCTTAATTCGGTCATCATATGATATCCAAGTATTCTGCACCTACTTGCTTCTTAAGTACTATTCATAGTTATACATTCTGCAATAGTAGACAAAAGAACATTTTAGGCAAATGTATAGTGCCATTTGCGATTTATATACGTAGTTTATATAGATCTCGAATATTTATACATGTTATCAGTAAACACGCTTTGAAAAGACTAATGACGTATTTCCGTATGAGGTGATTTGGTATGCTTTCAAATGAACTGTACCTGACTTTGCTAAACTGCTACGATATGGAATATTATATTCAAATGTTTGAACTCATCAGTTATATAAGTGATGAAAGAAGACGGACACATTGCACAGATTAACTGCCTTTCAAGTATTCAATAAGATCAACTTGAGGTAGAAAGCTTGTCACCATGTGATTGATTCTCTGTTAGCAATAATGTCGATGTTTAAACGCACATAATATAAATATTATGTTTAAACCCAAGTTCAATAATAATGAACTAAATCAAGTGTTTATACTTTAAGAAATCGCATATTGTTTGTTGCAACTACGTTCACATAGTGTGCATAACAAATGTATTTACGATGTTCATTGAAGCAATTGAATTGACACTACTGAATCAATGCGTCTACGTAATGGCTGGTCGAAACGACCTTGTCGATTTCGTCACTGTTATAGATTGCAATTAATATTTTAAATGCTAAGTGAAATGTTTCTTAAATCCACGTATTTCTTATACTATACTACTAAATACAAACCCACATCACGAACTTGACACAATCCAACTCATAATCAGCTTTCCCAACCAAGTTCTACATACCAACTTCATCTGGAGTAAATTGTTAGTATTTCAACATTTTACAAATCATTTCAAAATGCATAACAGCAAATTAAACCTCACATGTCTAACATGTCAGTGTTATTGATTTTTTGAAATCCGTTTCATATCATATCGTTTTGTTGAGTGTATACACTAGACAGATTCGAACAATCGTTCATCGGGACTGCATTCTGCTTTCTGTGTGTATTAATATATGAAATGAATTCATTTTATTTGTATTGTTCTGAGAAGCATGGATAGCAACACTTTCATTATTTATCTTTACCTTTTGCTTATTTCTAAATGCGTGTGATAATACATTTGAATTCTATTTAATCCTACTGAGCAATACAAAATGATCGAATCGTCATCAAACAGTCTCGTTTGCATAATGTGCTTTATCCATATCTAAATGGCTTAATGTTTGAGTTTACAGCCAGTATTATTTTAAACACTTGTTTTTCATGTTGAGTATAGATATATTTTGTACGTATGAATAAAAATCCCCAAAAGTATAATGTATATGTAAAATAAAATCCTTAACAGTATCCATCCCTTATTTTATATGTTAAAGGGGCCTTTTCACCGATTTTGGCATGTTTTCACTTTTGTCATTAAATGCTTTATATTGATAAATGTAAAGATTGGATTAAAAAGCTCCAGTAAAAAATTAAGAATAAAATTAAAAAAAGAAAAGATAGCCCTCAGCAGGACTCGAACCACTGACCCCTGGAGTCATGGAGTAAAATATCTACTACTTACACCATTAAATTAAAAAAAAAGAAAAAAAGAAAACCCTCAGCAGGACTCGAACCACTGACCCCTGGAGTCCTGGAGTAAAATATCTACTACTTACACCACTCGACCATTCTTCCGTATACTATTTCAGACGTATTTTAAACTTTATATAAGAAGTCCTCGTAGTTTCAAAAATATAACAACAACAAAACTCTTCAAATTATTAATCGTTTCGCGTTGCAACGCTTTATAATTTTCGGGTTTTTAAAACGTCAAAAGATGCATATAATGGCTATTTTAGAGCATGGTAAATGTTCAGTACTACTTTTTCCTCACAAATATCATAACTAAAACGAAAATTTGCGAATCTGAAACAATTTCTTTCAATTTTGTCAATTTACACAAACGTGAAAAGGCCCCTTAAACCTGTATAGTAAGTTGTTCGTTCTCCTAATTAACAGAAATAATACAGAACTCAAGAGTATTTTTTTATTGTCACCAGCATTCTGTTTCAATATAAAGAAGTAAAACTCCAGCTGCTGGAGCAGTATTGAATTCTCATTATAAACAATTAGTTGGTCCTTTATTTAAGGCAAGTGATAATTATTCAAGAATAATCTCAAAGAATGTGCACAAGGCCCTTTCTGAATCGCTTAATGTTTGCGTTTTGTTTTCAGAGTATTATTGTTTCTTTTACACAAAAGAATATTCAAGATAAACATTGCATTTTCGTAAGCCATCTCAGGCTCGTTTGTAATCAAATGAGCACAAAGGTTACCTACCAGATATTAACTACGTGAAAATTTAAATCCTTACAAGTATCTTACCCGGAATTTTAGCCTTAACCTACAAAGTAAGTGCTCTAAATTCATATACTAAAAATACAGATTGCCAGTGCATTAAATCGTTCCGCTGCTTACAAAATCACAAGAATTCAAATTGATCTTAGACAGCTACACAGAAAAAATACGTTTTATACAACAATTATCAGAACGCGAAACCTGTTTGGAAACATTGGTTCAAATAAGCATAATTGTTTGCGTGCAGTATGCTTACTACAAACACAGAGTGACACATAACTGATGGTTTTAAATTATTAAACATATCATTTTCAAGTGTCAACCGCTGACATCTATTAATCATGACAGACGATGCTCTTTCTATATTTCTTTTCTTTATCAGCGTTGGTCGTATTAAACTCATATAAAAAAGACATACTCGTATTAGACAAGGTTATAGGTTATTTTAAAGAACTGTTCCCAGTTAAATGCATGTTTGTATGCTATTCTTATTTGTAATATTTTATTGGACGTTAATATGTTTAAATAAAGTTGAATAAACTTAGTCAGGATTACATACAAATACCAGCGAACGTCGCTTCACTGAAATACAAACACTCAATATCGATTTTCAAAAACAGCTTTCTCACAATTCAGACAGGCGTGAACGTTCTGATTGATATTCACTTCCGATAAGAATATGATATCTCATTCTGAGACAGGAAAATTGGTTTCGAGGAAATCGTGTATTAGAAGTTCACGTGAATCGTAAATTCTTAAAGTCTTTTTTATACAGAAGATTGTGTATGTGAGGAATCACATCAATTTTCTCAGATGGTGAGATCGTAACGAAATCACTGTCGATTCAATGTTCTCAAACTGCTCTCAAAATAATGTCATGGTCTAGTCTCGCGAGATAAAGTTACAGGGCTTAATTAATTATTTGACTGATTGTTTAAAATATTGATTGTGCCACTCGTAGACGTAGTATCATCTTAACGCGTGTGATTTGTTTCCAGTTCGGTTTCACAAGATTGAATTATTTATTTGGATTTATAAAATATATATCTTAATGCGTTAAATTATAAAGGATTTCATTACATGTCATTTGTCAAAGAATTCGGAATCCATAAGGAATAATTACTTGAAATTTGATTTATTTTGCCTGTTCAGTGACAAATGCAGGCTAAAAGAGGATATTAACATATATTATTTATATGTTTACAATATATAATAATAAATATAGTTTGATATACAACTAAAATAAAACCGGCAGTAACTACCATAAACGCATATGGTTTTATACTTTATAATTATAATTATATTAAATAATACGCACATATATACACAACATTCTCCATTTGTGTAGTGTTATATTTTGTGTTGATTTCAACATTTTACAAATCCTTTCAAAATGCATAACAGCAAATTAAACCTCACATGTCTAACATGTCAGTGTTATTGATTTTTTGAAATCCGTTTCATATCATATCGTTTTGTTGAGTGTATACACTAGACAGATTCGAACAATCGTTCATCGGGACTGCATTCTGCTTTCTGTGTGTATTAACATATGAAATGAATTCATTTTATTTGTATTGTTCTGAGAAGCATGGATAGCAACACTTTCATTATTTATCTTCACCTTTTGCTTATTTCTAAATGCGTGTGATAATACATTTGAATTCTATTTAATCCTACTGAGCAATACAAAATGATCGAATCGTCATCAAACAGTCTCGTTTGCATAATGTGCTTTATCCATATCTAAATGGCTTAATGTTTGAGTTTACAGCCAGTATTATTTTAAACACTTGTTTTTCATGTTGAGTATAGATATATTTTGTACGTATGAATAAAAATCCCCAAAAGTATAATGTATATGTAAAATAAAATCCTTAACAGTATTCATCCCTTATTTTATATGTTAAAGGGGTCTTTTCACCGATTTTGGCATGTTTTCACGTTTGTCATTAAATGCTTTATATTGATAAATGTAAAGATTGGATTAAAAAGCTCCAGTAAAAAATTAAGAATAAAATCAAAAAAAGAAAAAAAGATAGCCCTCAGCAGGGCTCGAACCACTGACCCCTGGAGTCATGGAGTAAAATATCTACTACTTACACCATTAAATTAAAAAAAAAGAAAAAAAGATAACCCTCAGCAGGACTCGAACCACTGACCCCTGAAGTCCTGGAGTAAAATATCTACTACTTACACCACTCGACCATTCTTCCGTATACTATTTCAGACGAATTTTAAACTTTATATAAGAAATCCTCGTAGTTTCCAAAATATAACGACAACAACAAAACTCTTCAAATTATTATTCGTTTCGCGTTGCAACGCTTTATAATTTTCGGGTTTTTAACACGTCAAAAGATGCATATAATGGCTATTTTAGAGCATGGTAAATGTTCAGTACTACTTTTTCCTCACAAATATCATAACTAAAACGAAAATTTGCGAATCTGAAACAACTTCTTTCAATTTTGTCAATTTACACAAACGTGAAAAGGCCCCTTAAACCTGTATAGTAAGTTGTTCGTTCTCCTAATTAACAGAAATAATACAGAACTCAAGAGTATTTTTTTATTGTCACCAGCATTCTGTTTCAATATAAAGAAGTAAAACTCCAGCTGCTAGAGCAGTATTGAATTCTCATTATAAACAATTAGTTGGTCCTTTATTTAAGGCAAGTGCTAATTATTCAAGAATAATCTCAAAGAATGTGCACAAGGCCCTTTCTGAATCGCTTAATGTTTGCGTTTTGTTTTCAGAGTATTATTGTTTCTTTTACACAATAGAATATTCAAGATGAACATTGCATTTTCGTAAGCCATCTCAGGCTCGTTTGTAATCAAATGAGCACAAAGGTTACCTACCAGATATTAACTACGTGAAAATTTAAATCCTTACAAGTATCTTATCCGGAATTTTTGCCTTAACCTACAAAGTAAGTGTGTATTCTCTAAATTCATATACTAAAAATACAGATTGCCAGTGCATTTAATCGTTCCGCTGCTTACAAAATCACAAGAATTCAAATTGATCTTAGACAGCTACACAGAAAAATACGTTTTATACAACAATAATCAGAACGCGTAACCTGTTTGGTAACATTGGTTCCAAAAAGCACCGTACTATAATCCTAATTGTTTGCGTGCAGTATGCTAACTACAAACACAGAGTGACACATAACGGATGGTTTTAAATTATTAAACATTATCATTTTCAAGTGTCAACCGCTGACATCTATTAATCATGACAGACGATGCTTTTTCTATATTTCTTTTCTTTATCAGCGTTGGTCGTATTAAACTCATATAAAAAAGACATACTCTTATTAGACAAGGTTATAGGTTATTTTAAAGAACTGTTCCCAGTTAAATGCATGTTTGTATGCTATTCTTATTTGTAATATTTTATTGGACGTTTATATGTTTAAATAAAGTTGAATAAACTTAGTCAGGATTACATACAAATACAAGCGAACGTCGCTTCACTGAAATACAAACACTCAATTTCGATTTTCAAAAACAGCTTTCTCACAATTCAGACAGGCGTGAACGTTCTGATTGATATTCGCTTCCGATAAGAATATAATATCTCATTCTGAGACAGGAAAATTGGTTTCGAGGAAATCGTGTATTAGAAGTTCACGTGAATCGTAAATTCTTAAAGTCTTTTTTATACAGAAGATTGTGTATGTGAGGAATCACATCAATTTTCTCAGATGGTGAGATCGTAACGAAATCACTGTCGATTCAATGTTCTCAAACTGCTCTCAAAATAATGCCATGGTCTTGTCTCGCGAGATAAAGTTACAGGGCTTAATTAATTATTTGACTGATTGTTTAAAATATTGATTGTGCCACTCGTAGACGTAGTATCATCTTAACGTGTGTGATTTGTTTCCAGTACGGTTTCACAAGATTGACTTATTTATCCAGATTTATAAAAAATATATCTTAATGCGTTAAATTATAAAGGATTTCATTACATGTCATTTGTCAAAGAATGCGGAATCCATAAGGAATAATTACTTGAAATTTGATTTATTTTGCCTGTTCAGTGACAAATGCAGGTTAAAAGAGGATATTAACATATATTATTTATATGTTTACAATATATAATAATAAATATAGTTTGATTTACAACTAAAATATAACCGGAAGTAACTACCATAAACGCATTTGGTTTTATACTTTATAATTATAATTATATTAAATAATACGCACATATATACACAACATTCTCCATTTGTGTAGTGTTATATTTTGTGTTGATTTAGTGACGAATATCTCTCCTATATGCCTTAAACAGTTACAAATATTTTTTGTTTTATTCTGTGTGATTTTGTCCAAACCATACACTAGATTTAAGATTCTTTTGTAACTAATCATATCACTGTGGTAGAGGTAAAATTAGGCTTCTGGCTCACGGACGTTTCCCGACCGTTTCCCAGCCATACCCTTCTGTTTCCCAGCCGTACCCTTCCGTTTCCCTTCCGTGGGCCAGAACAGTTAAAGCCAGTGTATAGGTAAATAATATATTGAAAAAGATATTATTTATTCCAGTTCCACAGAAAGGTCAAGCCTTCCCTTAGATATTCGCCTATCGACTTTCGACCGTTTAGGCCTATGCAAAATATTCTCCGTTTATATGTTTAATTTCAAAGTCTTGGTAAACAATGTCGTTTGGTTTGATGATTCCAAGTAAGAATGCCGTGGTAATAGCACCTTTGTGATATTTTTTCCTCCATATCACACTCTAATTTTAACACGTATTTGTCAATCAACCTAAGTTGATCTCGTTTTTTAACGTTGTTCCACTGTTTTATTGACTGTTTAATGGCTGCTTCCATCTTTCAAATTTATCGTTTTTAGTCCAGAGCATTTGATAAAGTTCAACATGCAGTTGGACGCTGTATGTTTTGGTATTTTAAACCTTTTATTAAAATTGTCAATTGTCAATAATCATATCACATTTTCCAAAACCAAGAAGTTCCAAATACCTCTTATTTTCCTTATCAGTTTCGCGCTTATTACATTCTAGAAAAAAACCGGATAAAATCTCATTTTTTATATTAGAGTTTGAAAGTCTTTACTCAGGTTGATAAAACATACAACTGCATAACTTGAACTCCAAGATCTCCGGTCCAGAACATGCTGTTATATTGTGTCTATAATACTGGTATGCTTTAGTAGTTGAAATATCGAAAAAACGAATGGAGCATTAGCAGATCCAAACAATTTAGTTGTAGATGTTGTAGATGTTGTTACAATCAACAGTGGTTCAAATTCTTTTCCATTATGGCTTCAACTTACAGTCCATCCAGTTATATTTTTACCATCTATAGCTCTAGTTTTTAACGTCACTCTCCAAATTGTCACGGGTTCAGGACATTTAATTTGAAGCCAACCAGTTTTTGAAGGTGTAGCCCAGCTTCCATTAGACCCATCATCGTTAAGACTATTAAATGCACCGTATGCTCTAAATTTATCATAAGTAACTGAACTTGCAGTTGTCTACTAATATTATCCTCCAAAATTAGAACATAACCCGAATAACATTTTTTAGTTAAATTATTAGCATTATATTTAGTAACAGCTTCTTGATAATCTATATACTGTTTATTATTAGTAGTTGCTTCATTCCCTAAACTAGTGACTTGTGACCAACTGGGTGCTTCATTTCCACTGTACAATGTAGGATAATGAACAGGTAATCCTTTAACCATCTTACCACCTATGTTTAAATCACCAGTCATAGTATCTCCAGACTTTGAAACTGTTGGATTATCAACAATAAAGTTTTGTTGCAGCGTCTTGAGCATAAGCAGGATCAAATACATTGATTAGATTGTGAGAATCCATATTAATATTTTCAGCAGCTGCATTTTTACCATCTCGTCTTAAGAACGTATTAATGGCTTGTGATAATGTGACACCTCCTGAAATCACTCTTTGCGACGATCCGACGTTTGTTTTGCCAAATATGTTTACAGACATTTTTATATACACAATTTGTTTAATATAATGAGTTTATTACATGTTGAAAGCTTACGCTCTCACATTGTTTAAGAATGTTAAGACACAGGTGTCCGCAAAACAACTCACCATCCGTCTGTACTCTTTCGCTATTATAATACACAGGAATCCTTATATAGCTAACGAGTTCAACTGGCGGTTATAACCAATAACTGTCAAAGTACAGTTTTTCATGACCGTTTCTGATCCAAGCAGTCCAGTGTGTACCATTTCCTCGCTAGTCGCATAAATTTAGAATTCCACATTCTACCTTTTTAGGGCTTTTCGGAAGTTCATCGCGAACATAGACACCCCTAAAGTTTTTAATTGTTAGTTTTTAGCATCATCTATCAACTGAAAATTGGATAGAGATTCTTTGGTAATATAACTCCTTCCACATTTATATACTTTTCGGTATTAAAACTTTTTTATATAGTGCTATCAATGTTTTGTTTTTATTTGATCGTTTAGATACGTTACAAGTTCAAGAAGTGGCTCTAAACTATAAGTGTCAAAGTATATTATTTCATTACCGTTTTTGATCCATGCCGTCCAGTGTGTTCCCGGCATATTGGGATGACGTGGATAATTGTCACGTACATACCTTACTCAAACATTTGATCTTTTTAGTTGCTTTGCAACTTCAAAAAGTTGTGATGTGCTTTAGAACGTGCTGTAAATGGGAATGATGGGAACGACACGCAAACCCACGCCCTTAAACTTCTTCATTATCTTCTGATTGTCTGTGAGATTATTGCTCATTTTGTTTTTTTTCTTAGGAGTTTATTTCTATAAGCCAGTGTGTGAATACCGTCTTTTTGTATAATACGTTTATCATCATTTGCGCTTAGAGCTACTTTGTTAACCGTTACAGTATACATTTCATGCGCGTATGATCTGATAACGTTCATTGACCTTGGCAATTATTGGCGAGAAAACAGCGCGTTCTTATAATCGTCGTGTGTAATGGTGTTTTCGAAAACGCTCTTTTTTACCCCCTTACACTTTTTGTATTCCTTCCCTTCATACATTTTACACGAATACAGTTTAGCTTGGAGTCCTACAAATTCCTCTATTTGTTTTCCAGCTGCCTCATCTTTGAACATTCCGAGAACCTTTTTGTTTACACCAGTTTTAATTCCGGAGGGGTGATCTTTTGGATACTCACTCGTATCAAACAGTCTTTCAACATCATTCGAAATGTCTGCATAAGAATCTTTACTTATAATTTCGTAGACAAGACTGTCTGTGTCCGTAAACAATAGCTTCGCCCTATTGCCATATTAAGCCTTGATGTAGTTATAGTGGAACTTGTACATTATTGTCTTGCTTAAGTTTAGAATAGACATTCCAAGATAAATGGGTTTGTAATAACATAACTTGGTTCTTCTCATATGTATAGCTGTTAAATTTTCATCAAGTATAGTACAGCGTTTATAATTAACCTTTGCAGCGATCTTTTCCGCTTGTGTATTATTAGTAACCAATTGGATATCAATACGATTCTCGATGTTCTCCATTGTTTTTCCAAACACACTGTTTTTCATCAACTTGAAGAAGTCTTTTTCGAAGTTGATAGTTAAGGGCTTTCATCAAACTTAATTCCTCTATGAATGTTGGTAACTATGAGCCCTATCTTTTGGTACTTCTGCAAGTGTTCATAATGTACTACATACTTGGTTTTGTTGTTCAAATTTGGAATAAACTTTTAAATTTTTTATCCCTCAGGTATAATGTTTTCAGGGGCTAGTGGATAGTCATTATGAAGATCATGTAATTCATCAGGATATTCCAAGTCAACTTCTAAAATACACCCCTGTCCTTCTGTGCATGAAATGTTTTTCCAATCGTTAAGCATCCACTTAACCCCCCCCCCTCCGTTGGAAGTGGCTTACACATTGCGCAACCGTAGAGATTGTTAGCATCCAGATAAATTATAAACGATGAGTCTTTGCTTTCATCCTAATCATCACCCATATACTTATTGTTTCCAATACCAAGACGCGTTGAAATTGTACTTACCCCACATCGAATACCTTGCCTTAACATTAGCAACACGCTATAATCGTTTAGAAGCTCAAGTTTTACCTATGTCAACTTAAGACACGCATCCATAGATAGTCCTGGCGCTGTATAATACTATGCTGGATCTAGTTTATAATATTTATTGATAGCATCTCTGAAGTTTTCGAAAACGTCGACTAGCAGCAAGACCTTACTCTTAATTTAGAGTTCAAGGTAGTCTCGTATTGTTTTACAGTTAAAAGCCTTTCATACTTTGTTTGCAAATTCATAATCATCATTTCTTATAGCTTTACCCTGTGAGCATTGAGTAGAATGCTTCCTTCGGGGGTAGTGATGTTTCTTCGAGTTTTTCAACAAAGCTCACATAATCATATGGAAAGAGTCCCTTTTGTTTTAAGAGTGTAAACTCATTACCGCTATAGACCTTAGCCAATTTTTGAAACTGATCATCTGTAAGATTTCCTGATAAAGCATCCAAACTCGATTGCATAAATCCATAGCTATCGATAAACCTTATTTAACGATAAATAGGCGTTTCCTTTCCTTTTTTGTTTGTATACGTGTCAATAACAATCTTCTTACAGAACGATATATACTTCTCCTTGTTTTTTGGAATGCAGCTAATTTGTTCTCCATTACTTACCTTTTTTAAGAAATATGTGACTGTCATATCCAGAAAGATTGTGTAGTAATACAGGAATAAATTTAGGAATGTTATACCCTAAATTACACTTTGAATGTGCTGCTCCTCTAAACTGTCCAGTCAAGTGACAATGACCGCTAACCTTTGTATAGCTATTATTTTTGCCTTCTAGTCGGAACTTGCCTTCAGCACATGCGCAAATATATCTTGTGGTCAAAGCATCGTATTCAATTTTATCATCTTTCGTGAATATCATTCCCTCGGAAAATTTAAACTTGTAAATATCCTTAGTGTTTGTTCAACAGAGTTAACAAATAATTTCGCGACATCATCTGTTTGATTCTTAGCTGAATACACTACAGGCTCTTGACTATACAATGAGAAATTAGAGCATACTTCGTGATAGATAAACGCTCGGCGTATGCTTCTGGAACTTGTGTGTAAACAATTGGATTTGGTTTACAGGAACTAATAGTCTCGATAAACGATTCGAAGTCTGCATATATCACAAACGGAACCCTCGTTGATCTACATTAATGCTTGAAATACTCTGCGGTTCCCTCTGGTGGCATTACTATTTTTTGTATGCTGTGTAATGAACAATATTCATTGTGTCTTTGAAGACCCTCAACTGTTCGATCTGCTGTTAAGCACCTTTTACAATAATACATTTTATTGTGACCGGTTTCAGTTCGCCCCGATGCTAATTTGTTAAAATTTCTAATCAAGCAATTAAGCTTTGTTTTTCCATTTGAAATCAACAATAAATCAATAGCCTTTTCACTTCGTTTTTACTAATAATTAGTGGGTAAATATCATTTTGTTAAGGATCATAACCGAATATATTGATGCTCAAGTTGTTGTTTCTTTCAAATTTACTTATAACATTTTCATCCACTGCAACTGGAAATTCAATACCATCCCAATGAAGCAACTTTGCCTGTTCTTTTAATTGTTCGGTTATTCTTTCGGAACTTTTTACAACTGGATTTAATGCTCTCGTTACGCACCACTTGAAACATTCGTCATCTTCATTCATGTTAATAATTGCCTTGCTAGCAGCCAACTTACCCGGCAATGGAATGTATGATTTACCTTTTAATAGCTTATACGTTACGGTGTAAATTTCCAGTCCAATGACGAACTTAAGTTTCCAATTGCTTCCCTTTATTTGAAAATTTGCAAACGATTCCAAAATCTTATCTACCATTTGGGTTAATAATTCACCGACATCAGATCCCGCCAATACTATTTCAGTTTTCGAAACACACGGTTTCTTCGATTTCACCAGTCTCAATTACCATGGAATGCCGCTCCATTTTAAACATGAGCACTGCATTCATTTTTATTTGATGTTGTTTGCTCATAAACATTACAACTTAAGGCCTAACAATATCTAAAAATGTTGGAGCATCAGTTCTTTCAACTCCACCAATAACATATTGTCTTGCAAAACGTCTAACTGCAGATTTACTTTCTCTAATTACTATAAAACTTTTACTAATTTCTATATCACGTTCACTACTTCGCGGCTTCTTATGGTAATATTTATTATAAATAGACCTGACTTCTGCTTTAAATACCTCAGCCTTTTTCCTCTCTTTACAGGCTCTGGTGTATGCTTAATAATCCAACCATAGCTATTCTTTACAGCTGTCTTTACAGGTCTAACAGCCCAATTTAATATTCTATTTTTGGTTTTAATATCCTATTTTTGGTTTTTGAGTTGGTTCGGCCCTTGCATCATCCCTCGCATCTTCCCATACATCATCAGCCCTTGCATCATCCCTCGCATCTTCCTATACATCATCATCCTCATCGTTACGTTCGCTCAGCCTCGATATCAGCTCAGCTTTTTTAGCTTTGAATAACCGCGCAGACCTTCATCTTTTGCGGCTTTTTTCAATTCTTTCACAGTTTTGGTATTCGTTTTATATATAGTAAAAAATACTTAAGTCAATTCATTTTTTTAAAAGCTTATAGTTTTGCTTATAAAAACGCTACCTCATACCTCATTCCATTTACCACTTGTCCGTTGTTTTTATTTTTTATATTACAACCAAGCGCTTTTATTGCTTGGTATTTTGAATTATAGGTTATTTCCTCTCCAGTTTCAACATTCGTTAATTTAACCATTACTTTTGGCGAAAACTGTCTAGGTCTACCTCGCGGTCTTTTATTCATCGGCATTATGTTCTGTAATAACAATATCCTTTCGATTCCAATCTAATCCAATCTCCTTTGCAATCAACATTAACTTCATTATACTCTAATTAGTCGTTGCAGTAATGTTGATATCCTTTAATATGTCAATTAGAACTTTCTTCGTGTATCTCATTTTTATAATAAAAATAATTACTTTAAATAATTTTCATTTTAAAGTTGCTTCAGCCATATTGCATTCATTAGGGATGTTATCAATATGCTTATTACATTCTTCCAATTTTTCATGTCTTATTCGATCGTTCAATGCCCAATCTTGCCATTCAAAATAGTAATCTTTTTTTCATTTCTAGCCAATACAAATATTCATCTTTTATCTTGTTTAGCCAAACAAAATCTTCATCTTTTCCGTTCTTGTATGTTTGTTCGTTCTTTTTCTGTTCTAGTCATTCCAAATAGTCATTTTTTTCTGTTCTAGCCAATCCAAATATTAATCTTTTTCTATCATGGGTCTGCCCCGTCTAGCCATTCCAAATATTTATTTTTTTTCTTTTCTAGTATTATTTCTCCTTCCATCTCCCATTCCCGACATTTCCAATCATCATCAAACCATTTGGAGGACCACATATACCATGCCGTGCCCCTGACCGTTGACGCTACACCACGCAAACTGATTACAATTCGATTCATTTTTATAATGGTAAATAAATTACTTAAGTCAATATTTTTTTTCATCACTATATACATTTAAGATCCGTCAGAGGTAAATTTGATCATTTGGTCGGAAATAACAACTGCGTACGCTTCTGTTCCCGCTGGCACATTCTGGTGGAATGTCGCTTGGATTTTCATCTCTACCGATGCATATTTTAACCGATCACTTTGTTTGCTGACATCAAACACCATAATTGGAAACAGGTCTTTGAAATCCGCCGGTGTAATGTTACTTTGTGTTATCAGCGGATCCATTCCATAAAACTTTCGCTAAATCTGGCCGCTTCATAGTAAGCTCGTGAGAACTTTTGGTTTGGAAAAGATACGTTGTAATCAGCCTCAGGGTATCGCTGATTGTTAACAGTCACATATATGTTATTTAGATTGCAATGATCGAATATCGATGTATTTCTTGTTTGATTATTTTTGCGATCAGTTTGGAATCCTACCAAAATGTATCGCGGTTTTTCGGTTGGTGTTCTAACACTTAGTCTCCAGTTGAACGACGTAGACTGTGGAAATGTAATACTTTCACAATGTCTAGAACTAAAAGCGACGGGTACTGTTACCTTTGCCTGAATGGATTCGACAGCTGAAATTTTTCCATATCTGCAGGTAAAATATGAGGCATAAACCATGACATTTTATCAAGGCTTACTTTACCCTCATCTTCGTCATTGTGTCTTAAGATGGCATCGTTGTCAGTTTTTCTTACAAGTGCGAGTGTATGTATGAATCCATACACAATATTTTCATAGTCATCGCAAAAGCCGAAAATGTGTTTCAGCGGAACGACGAACGAGAATGTTCCGTTGAGATTAGGCGTCTTAATAAGGTATGCCTGCCTGATAGCAAAGCCTGTGTTGTCTGCAATTACAGTTGTTGCCCCATTATCTTTAGTCCAAAGCTGATTGAGTCATTGCGCTTGTAAAAAACCTTCCGGATACTTGAGCATTCCAATCATGGCCGTAGCCTGTCCAGGACGATTTAACGATTCTACTTGTTGATCGGATAACTTATACGTAACATGGAAAACAAATGCATAAGCCCATTGTTTGTTAACGCTTACTGCATCCTCGTCTGCGTATACAGTCCCATTAACTTTAGTTAATTTACCTTCAATGAGTAGGTACGATTCCGCAGGATAAGCAAAGGCATCATACAACCCGATATCGATAGTTATGGTACCCGAAGAATTTAAATTCGTACCATACAGGCTCATTCGCCTTAAACTCATATTTTCAATGGATTCGTCAATAGGTGCAGCTTCCGTTAAATTTAATATTTCCCTCGCCGTTGTTGCTATTTTAATTATAAAAGAAAACAATTCATAAGCCAGTCGAAGACCGGATCCTGTGTTCAACCTTTTTACAAGATCTTGAATGTTTATTGCGTTTGCCCTTGCAGTACCTCTCTTCACCCCAACGCCGGAACCCGCAATCAAATTGTTTATGTTTGTTGCTTTATTAGAACACATATTTATGAGAACGTTAACGCTTCCCTTGATTCTTGCGTTATTTCGCGATTTTTTGGTGCAATATATCCACCAATCAAAGCTTTAGCTTTGGCTATAGCTACATCTTTTCCAACATCAATAGCTTTTAAACCAACTTCTTTTCCAACAGATTTTCCGGCTTCGATAGCCGTTTTACCGATTTCTGTTTTCGATGCGCTACTCACTTTTGATGCCACCGTTTTTGCAACATTTGCAGCAGTTTTCGCAGCCGTTGATCCTACCATTCGCTTAAAGAAATTTGAGACGGTATCAAACATTCCAGAACCGCCGAAAACGTGTTTTTTTTTATATACCTTTGTTTAACAATCATTTTTTAAAATACGTAACATTATTTTTTATAATATTCTTTGTCTATTACCGCTTGTCTCACCAGTTCATCTGCTTTGTCTATCATTTCATTTTATACTCCAGTATTACCTGCATTATAACAATAAACTCGTAATGTAAGCATTTAAACGAGTCTGTTTGGGTCAGAAGGCATTAACGCTATTCCTTCTCCTTTCATCTTGAATAATGAAGTTGTTTTAGTGCCTTTTTAGGTTTTAAATATGCTTCATAGATTGGTTTAATAATTGCTCTGTACTTCTCTCCAGAACTTGATTTAACATTACCCGTGTCAGGATTCACAATTGCATTGGTTTTTAGTAAAAAAAAATGTAGGAGTCAATGTCTTGTGAAGTATATTTATCGGAATCAGGATATTTCGATGTTATTAGCTCCCAAATTCCTAGGGTTCCATAATTTTTTGTTTCTCCAACAATAATATCGTCTCCAGATAGTTTAACCTCTGAATCTCCAATATAAAAAGCGCCACCTTTATCATACAGTCCAAATGTTTAATCGGTTAATTGTTTGCCTGCCATCGATCTCAAGTATTCAGTTGCTATTGAAGCTAGTTATATTAATGTTTCTTTCGGTCTTTTATCCTCTTCTGCTTGTATGCTTGGGTATTGAGGGAAAGTAATGACATTAGGTGTTGTAGCTGCTAATGCTGCTTGCATTGTCTGTATCGCACTTGAGTTGCTTCTTTTAACTCTCTTTGCGAATCGGTGAAAGGTTGGTAAAGTTTTGTTAGTTCTCTGTGTTGATCAATGTCTCCTATTTTTTCAGATAAAGAGTCTTGACGAATTTTATTTCTTAACATAAGATACTCATGTACCATGAAGTCCCTTTTTTCCGGATCTGTTATCTTTAAAAACGACATTTTTAAATAGAAATAATAATGTTTTTAGACGTGATTTTATACCTGATTTTAGACGTGATTTTTGACGTTATTTTAGACGTCATTTTCAACGTGAGTTGAGACGTGATTTAAGACGTGATTTTTTACGTGATTTTAAACGTAATTTTCAACGTGATTTGAGACGTGATTTTAGACGTTATACGTTGATTGAGAGGTGTTCGTCTTTTTTTTACTAAACATATTTTAAAACGATAAAATTGCATCTTCAAGTCCGTTTTCAATAAGAGACTGTTTTGTTTCCTCGTCTACACCTACTCGTATTTTAGATCTTATTTTCTCTTTCATTTGATTGAATTTATCTTATTCGCTTAGAATCAGTGAGTACTCTTCATCCGAAATTTGATCGTCTGCTAACGCCTTTGATATAAGATCACTTATTGTATTCAACTTTGCATCTGCAAGTGTTTGTATTTGTTCGTGTTTTTCAGCTTTTTATTGGTTTGACCTCCAACGATAGACAATCGTCCTAAACCTAAGGCAGCACCTTCAATTGCTATTGCAACTGGCGCTGCAATGATTGTACTCAATACTCCTTTTCCCGTAGCACCTAACACCATTGAAGAAACAACAACAGCGTTGTCTACTTCCTGCTACAATTATCACTGCTCTGTAATACTTTTTAGACAATTTTGCACGTTTGTCTCTTTCTGCGGCAAATTTCTTATTGAATTTCGTTAATCTTTTGAAGCCTGTATGACTGAGCAGTTCCTTCAACTCTTATCAGTTCGGGAGCCGACGGAACGATAAGTGGTGGTAGAGATGGATATAGTTTAGCGTCACTAGCATACGTATCGTATGCGTTACATTTAGAATCTTTATACTCCATTTTTATATTCATCAATATCTACTGCAACGTCTGAGTTGTTTTGAATTGTAACAATTATGTCGTTAACAGATTCAGCAATAATTCCATCTTGTAAACTACAACTCTTTTCTTTTAAACTTTGTCGAGCGATACCGAACAAACACCTTTAAAAAGCCGTACACCTATTCCTAATGCAATAGTTAGTGCTGCTTACGGTTGGATAGAGGGCGATTGTTGCGCAAAAATGTTCTACTTACCATACAGTGGTTCTGCAGGATGTGCAAGATTCTCGTGAGGCAACCTTTTAACTGATGCTGGTGGTGAACGTTTAGACTTGTGCATAAACTTTTGAACTGGCATACTATATCTTAGCATTTTTATATATGTTAATATGTTTTATAGAAGCATCCCTAATATTTGAATACTGATAAATGGTGAATTTGGTCCTAGTAGCAATCCTGTTTCTGTTCTCATGTACATTCCTTTACCAGATTTAAGATACAGTCCCTCTCCTAACGAACTACCGTTTGTTCCACGGAGCTTAATACAATCCATTACCTGCTTGTGTAACTTTACAACCTCGTCCGTTTTTCTTTAAATAAAACACCCGATCCACTAATTTTGTCGACAACTTTACTACCGACTGCGGCTCCTACGCCGGTTAATAAGCCGGTTGCAAGTCCTGGTAAAACGTTTGACATAAGAAATTTTCCCGCGGTTGCCAACATCGGAAAAATAGCTCCAATAAATCCCCCTTGAACTTTTGCGTTGTGTTCTATTTGTGTTTTTGACATTTTAATCGTCACTCCTTTTCCACTTTGGTACCCTTTTGTTATTGTGTTGATCTGTGCTTGAGTGAGGGCTAACACATCGTCTCCGGATATATCCTTATGTGATAAACGGATAGACACTGCCTCCCCTGCTAGAATAGCTTTTTTCCCTCTGACCTTCGCTAATATTTACGTTTACATGCTCGTAATTACTTATTTTATATGGGATTTAATGTATTTTTACTTTTCTCTTATATGAAATCTTATCGAAAGATCTTCACCACGCAAATTTACAAGTTTCCCGTTATGATCAGTGAGTTTTGTCTCAATTGACGAAATTGTCGATAAACTAACAGGTAAATAAACTAAATTAACTGGTGTTTTCATAATTTAATACTCGTTTCCGACTGATGGAAAAAAAACTATATATAACGATGTCAGTCGAATTGTTAACATATGATGAGTTAATAATATCACAAGTTACTCTCAAGCTACTATTACGTAATATATTTACAATATTTTCTGACTCGTGATATACTGATGCGCATACTTCCGCATTTAACCCCAATACCGTTCTGATAGAGTTTGCAGGTGTCAGGTCTATTTTATAATTTGATGATATTTTTAGTACTGTGTTAAGTGTGCTGTCGTTTGATTCTAGCGTTACAGCTTACTCGTCCGAGACAGAGTTGTTATGCCCATTTTTCCCTCATTATTCGTTGGACGTAATCGTAAATATCATCCAACTTCGTATGAACCTTCGGGAATATTTATATCAACCCAATCTCAGTTGTCAGGACTATAGCAAAAATTATTGTTTAAAGAGTCCATATTTGGAAATGAATAGTAGGTTTCCAAATAAACTAAGGCCATTTCGTATTTTTTGTCTACATCTAGTTGAATTGTTGGACTTAATGAAGTACAAATTCGAGAGCTATTTCCTTTCAAGATAATGTGAAAAGAATTCTTCGGACTTGTATTAATCCTAATTTGTTTTAATTCTGATAACATGTCCTCGAGCACTCTTGTTTCCATTTTTATTAAGAATTTTTTTTCAATTAGTGAGGTATGTAAAAATAGTCAAATCCTGATCTATACTTACCATTATTTTTTACTAGTAAGATCTATAACAGTAAATCCATGAGGGTGGTCCCATGCTACTTTAGTACTTAATTTCTAAATTCTTCTTTTGACATATCAGTTGAAAAGTGATCGTTATAGATGTGATTAATATTTTTCATGTCCTGTGAGAACAAACAAATAAAGTTTGCATTTTCACGTATTGTTTGTCTTGGAAGTTTAAAGTAGTTTTGTTCGAGATAAAAGCACTCTACATTGCTGTGGCTCTTATGTAATAAGTTTCACATTTGTTTTGTTTTTCCAACTGAAGGTCGTCAAAAATCATTAAATTCTTTTAAGAGCTACTCAAGTCTCTAGGGTCAGGTACATCAGCAGACATTTAAAAAAAATTACATTCAATATCAGCTGGCCTATCTAAACATTTAGCCATTTCTTCAACTAAAAGAGCTGGTGAAACGTCATTCTCTATTAATAGTCTTGTTCGGTAAACAATAACAGAATCTCTTCTTTAGGCAGCTTTTCTATAAACGCTTTCTTATAATTCTGTACTCCAGCTGAAATAGCGACTTACCAAAAAATTGCAAGTTGGTGTAGTCTAACCATCCTGGTCGTAGTAAAAGCTTTAACAATAGTATAGTTTTTCCGCATCCGCTTTTACCAATAATAAGACCTTGTATTGATCTCGGTAAAAGTCTACTGTTGTATCTTTTTGAAATAACATCATTCCACGAAAGATCTGTAACTTCCATTTTAAATATAAATTATTTTTTCATTTAAAAATGTATTGCGTAAAGTGCAAAAGCAAAACTGAAACAGTTGATGTATAAAATGTTCTAAGTAAAAACAATAAACCAATGCTTCGCGGAAAGTGCGTCGTTTGCGGTTGTGTTTAAACACAGTTTGTAAAATTGCATACTAAAACTGGCGGAGACTTGGTTTCGTCGTTGAATTCGGTAACTAGTGAAGAAAAGCTTCCCTGGGCTAAATTTCCCGGTGAAATGCATATTCCAGGAATGAACTTTGTAGGACCTGGAACTAATTTAAACGAACGATTAACTTCAATTGGTGCTTATAAAGACTGGAGTAAACCAGTTGATTGAGTTGATAATGTTGCCTATCGTCATGATATAGCTTACCAACACTTTCCATATACAGCAAGTAGAAACGCAGCTGAAAAAATTATGCTTGAACAAATGGATGCTATTAATGACCCAACGATCCGTGAACGAATTGAGCGTAGTATAATCAAGCCAATAATATATACCAAGGACAAAGTTTGGGTTAGGTTATAAGGGGAAAAAAGTCGTGGCTAAAGAACTAAAATGGACTGATCAGCTCGCAGACGAACTGCATAGACCCAGTTGTAAAACGTTTTAGAAAAAGAATAGTCGTTGCCCATGGCACTGATAAAATGTTGATTATAGATTTATTTTAAATCTAAAATATAAATTTATTTTCAAAATATGGATGGATTGTTCCATTCAAGAGTAAAACCGGAGTTGCGGTTGCAGAAGCATTTCACAAATTATTAAAGGAAAGGCAACCCCAAAAGTTGTGGGTCGATCAAGGAAAAGAGTTCTACAATAAAAATGTAATGGTGTTGGGATTCGAGTTGTATTCCACAGAAAACGAAGAGTAAAGTTCCGTGGTAGAGCGGTGGAACAGAACAATGAAGGAAAAGATGTTCAAATAATTTTTAGCCAACTCTACCAGAAAATATATCGATGTCTTAGATGAAATGGTCAATGATTATAACAACACAAACCATTCATCAATAAAACTGACACCTGTTGATGCTTGTGATAAAAAGAACGAAAGCGTAGTCTGGTTAAATTTGTACTCCAAACACCCTCAAAGTACGGTAAGCCAATATTTAAAGTCGGCGATAAGGTGAGAATCACTAAGAAAAAGGGCATATTTGAAAAAGGATATACGCCTAGATGTACTGAGGAAGTGTTTACAGTGTCTCAAGTTCAATATACGGATCCGCCAACGTATAAAATCACTGATTTTAATGGTGAGGAAATACAGGGTACGTTTTATGAACAAGAACTACAAAAGACAAGTCAAGAAGTATATAGAATTGAAAATGTTATTTGAAAACGCGAAAACAAGTTGTTAGTCAAGTGGCTCGGTTATCCCGACTCGTTTAATTCATGGGTTGACAATAAAAGCCTAAAAGACTTGTAATAGTCATTTCCAAACCCAGTTTGGGTTTGGAAATGAGCCTTAATCCTTTTTATAATCGACTAAATCCATTATATTATGATCATAAAGAAAACTGTTTTAACAGGTTTATGACTTTTGAATTTTATGCTATTAAATATTTTGTGTGCAAATTTTATATCTTGTAAAAATGTATTTAGATACTCATCTTGTGGTGGTGGATTTTCAATTTGCTGAATACGCCGTTGAAATCAACTATTGTACCGTTTTGTTATCCATTTTTATATATAGCAAAAAAACTTAAGTCAATTTAATTTTTTTGTAATATAAAACTTCCTAACCCGTCGTACCGTGCGACCTATCCTGTTAAGAGCTCGTGATTGTTATGATATAATATATATAATATATATATATATATATTATTTATGAAAACAATGTCTGACGTCAATGTGAATATTATTTCATTACACAAGAAAATGCTTTCCCGCTTTTCACAGGAAGAACAGGAGACATAGACCACCTTGCAAACCGTGACCGATTTACTTTCCTCTCCGTTATTTACCGAGGAGTCAGTGCGTTTTTTACAGGAAACGAAAGAAGAGCTAGAGCGCCGCGTGCTCATTAAAAACGCGTTCATCGTTAATCCACGGAACTGGTGCAAGAGTATATGACGATTCTGAACAACCCGCTAAATGCTAACTTTGAAGAGAAGAAAAACACGCTATATCAACAGTACGTGGCCATTTTGTCGGTGTTGGTGGAGGATAAGAAATGGAACATTAAGATACAAAAATCTCTTTCGGTGCAAAAGACGGTGTGCGACGTCTGTCAAAAATTGAAATGGACGAGAGCAGTAAAAAGTTTTGTCTAATATGCTCAACGCAACACGACGTTCTTGAAACAAGCCAGGCGGTGCACAAAGACTACGATCGAGTTAAATTGTTACGAAGTTCGCGTACTCGCGTATAGTACACTTTCACGAGTGCAGTACTAGGGTAAGCAAAATTGCAATATTCAACAGGAGGTGTTTGATAAGCTACATCAAAAGTTTCAGACATTTTGTCAGCTTAACGACTCCGATAACGCATTTACAAAGTACTCGAGAATATAACCAAGAATACCATTATAATGTTTTTAAAACATCTAAACTACGCCAACCACTACGAAAATGGCAAATTATATTTATTACTTGTTGGTTGGAAAACGTATAGACGATATTGAGTATTTAGAGGACAAAATAATCGAAGATTTCAAGGAGCTTTCGTCCTTATACGACATCATTTATGGAAAGGATAAACCAATGGAACTTAAACGTAAGAACTCTATAAATGTTCAGAATAATCATATTTCAACTTCTCCGTAACCGAAACCATATGTGTACATTTGAGGATTTTGTGGTTTTGAAAACAATTGAGAAGAAAAAAGTTTTACGACAAGATTTGCTCACATTTATTTAAAATCCAGGGTTGGAATTTTACACCAACATTTTGATTCTTATGGGTGTGTTCTGTTCTTATCGTCAAAAACAAAATGTTATTTGTAAAGAGCGTTTGGATAATGTTCAATATTAAAAAATAGAATATACAAAACAAACCATGAATACTTATTCACAAAAAGGTCTTTTAGAGTTACAGAATATTAAGTAGAGCAAGGCTATCTTTGATGTGGTTAATACCGCTCCGGTATGCAAGACAGTGTGTGTACTAATTGCGAATGAGATGCTACCAGATCTTAACTGGGGTAGAATCTTAACTCTGTATACCTTTTAAGAGCAGATGGTTAAAAATCCAACTACAACCCAGAGTTTTCAGAGTTTACGGATATACATGTATCGCTTAAACAGAATGTTACTCCGATGGTTGAAGCTAATGGAGGATGGGAGGGTTTAAACACGTTTCTTCAATGGTCGAAAGTCGATAAGCGAATATCTAAGGGAAAGCTTGACCTTTCTGTGGAACTGGAATAAATAATATCTTGAACAAAAGGGCCAAGATGGCCCTCGTTCGCTCACCTGAGAGGAGTCGGTTCATTCAATCTTTACCTAAGGCCACAATTAAAATATTGTTGGTTTGCCCTTTACCGACCCTAATTTTACAGGTGGGTAGGTAGATAGAAAATTAATTACTTTATTTTATTTGAGAAATTATATTTTGAATACACTAATAGTCTATGAATATTTACTAGATCGGTCAGGGGCGATAATAATGGACTGGGATATAAATACGCGCACGAATAAATATTGCAGTCGGCTCTTTTATGATCGGCGAAAAAAACGAAAATAAAAAAATACGATTTCAGAAATCGCAATAAAAAATTTTGGGTCGGGGGGTAAAAAGTGGGTCGGTCGGTAAAGGGCAAACAAACTTAATTTTAATTTAGGCCTAATGTCAAACTTGACCTAGATATTGACCAGACAAACATCCTGGTCAAGTTTCGTCATTATTGAACCCAAACTCTGGCGTAGGGTTTCACCGATCTGAGCCATTTTCCAACTTGTCCAAGAAATCAATAAAACCAATGTGTTGACTAAGTTTCACGATTATTAGGCAAAATATGTGACTTCAATAGTGTTCGATCACAAGGTTTCTCTCTATATATTCACATAAGTAAACTGCCCCACCCCCTGGAAGCCATGTTTATTGACCCATCGGGACCATTTGCAAACTCATCTGAGATATATATAAAACCAATCTTTTCACAAAGTTTCATGATGATTGGGCAAACAAGGCAGCCATGTTATTTAACTGACCGGAACCATTTTCCAACTCAATGAAACATATGTTCTGACCAAATTTCACGAAAATTGGGCAAACATGTGACTTCTAGAGTGTTCACATGTTTTCACTTTATATATAGAGAGAAAAATGCCCCGCCCACTGGCGGCCATGTTTTTTCACCGATCTGGACCATTTCGGAACTCGTCCGAAAATGCAATAAAACCAATGTTTTGACCAACTTTTATGATGATTGAGCAAAAATTGTGACTTCCAGAGTGTTTACAAGGTTTCTCTATAGCCAAATAAGGAAAACTTCCCCGCCCACTGGCGGCCATTGGACCGAAATCACTTTTGAACGGACCGGAACCATTTTTGAACTCAACCAATATATCATTAAGACAAACATTTTGACAAAGATACATGAAGATTGGGCATGAAATGTGACTTCTACAGTGTTTACAAGTTTTATCTTTTTTTTGACCTAGTGACCTAGTTTTTGACCCGGCATGACCCAGTTTCGAACTCGACCGAGATTTCATTGGGACGAAGCTTCTGACCAAGTTTCATGAAGATCGGAAATAATGAGGCCTCAAGAGTGTTGACGAACAAATGTTAACGGACGGACGTACGACGGACAAAGACCGATCACAAAAGCTCACCTGAGCAATCGGGTGAGCTAAAAAGATATTATTTACCTATACACTGGTTTTAAATGTTTTGGCCTACGGAAGGGTGCGGCTGGGAAACGGAAGGGTACGGCTTGGAAACGGACGGGAAACGGCCGGGAAACGGCCGGGAAACGGCCGGGAAACGGCCGGGAAACGTACGTGCGCCAGAAGCTTAATTTTACCTCAACTCACTGTTTCTTTTTCATAACATAAGTATGCCACGATATATTTATTGTACTCATTTATCCACACCCCTCATAAAAGCATCACATATTGACAAATATTAATGTTTGCAGTATCCATCGCAAACATGGATATGTATTATTTGAACAATTCAAAGAGATATAGAGAGACATTTGTTGAAGCGTGCCCTACATTTCTTCTAGATTCGCATATTTCATATAATGCGATTGAATCGAAACTAATATTAATACTTATATTTAAGCATACCCAATACATTATCATTTGGTGGTAAACTTAACATAAACGACAATCAAACATAGACTTGAGGTTTGTCCGATGTGAGTACCCAGTAACAATACACAGCAGTTGCAGAATGTGTCAAATTAACCAGATGAAACGTATGGGCGGTAACAAGTGAAACACTTCATTAACAACACTAAGCGAGTTATGCTTCTTACGATAGTAGTAATTCCAAAAGTTGTATTTTTTATGTATGTGCATACTCTTCTACAAGCACACTGTATTGCTACTGTATTCTAAAAGGTTATATATAACTTTATGTTGTCTTTATCATAACTTTACCTACCTAAGACACATGTACGTAGATTGAATCAGTTCGCATCTTATTTAAACACAATGCCGCAATAGTTTTTTTTTGTAAATTGGATTTAGTTTTGGATGATATTATCAAGTGACAAAATACACGTGTTAAAACTGATTTCCAAATCTACTTCCGAGTTGAAACAAAGATCAAGATGATATTGCTGAATGGCGCTTTAGTTTAATGCTTAAAGCCACTTGTTGACAACTGTTATTATCGTTCAAAAATGCCATTCAATGTATTAACTAATGAAGCATTATATTTAGGATCGTTTAAAATACGTGAAAAAAGAATATAGTTTTCAAAATAATCGCCACACTCGGGGTTCGAGCCCCTAAACTTTGTAGGTAAAGTACTACACGATTATGCTTTAAATAAAGTCTGCTCTTCCACAAACAGTTGCACGACATTAATGTTCAATCGGTTGAGGATGATGCGTAGGATGACTCTGCTTAAATAGTTTATGAGGCCTATGGTGTTGTTATTATTTCATAGGTTGATGTAGACCTTTTTTGGTACGGAGAGAACCAGAGACTAGTTCTACTGCTCAGGCCAACTTGTCTTCTCTCCGATTGCTGGCACAGCGCTGTTATTGAAGCAGTTGTCGCCGGTGTTGCTTTTGCAAAACTTTAAACAATTGTATAAGTGTTTTTGATAATTATGCTGTCATTGGCGACCTGAATTGTGATCTCCTTTGTGAAACTTAAAGCAAAATTTATTAGATATTTTAGAAATTTTTAATCTGTCCAATATTATTAAGAAGCCAACATGTTTTAATAAGGGCTCATCACCATCCTTACTGGATGTCTTCTTGACAAATAGTAAAAATTTATGCATCATAACTCTAAATTTCTCTACCGGCATTAGTGACTGTCACAATATTATTAGTACTGTTATTAACAATACTGTTCCGAGGAATGAGAAACAGACAATCACTTGCAGAAGCTTTACACATTTCAATATTGATTTATATAATGAAGACCTGTGCAAACGGAATGCTGAAAAGTATTCATGTATTCCCGATAACTTAGATGTTGTGTTTAACACTCTTGAAAACGATGTAGTAGAAATTATGAACAAGCATGCTCCATTTAAACAAACATACAGAAAGCCTGTACAGTTACCTTATATAAAGAAGGAATTAAGAAAAACTATTGACATTAAAAAAAATGTCTTATAACAAGTATACCAAAATTGAAATTCCAAATCTTGGGAACAGTATCGTAACAATAGAAATATAGTAATTAAACTTAAACGTAAATCTAATGAATAATTTCTTTCAGGAAAGGTGTACTAGTGGCTGTAAATCTAAAGATTTTTGGGAAACAATAAAACCTTAAATGTCTAACAAGTCAACACATAATCAGAGCAAAATCATACTCAATGAAAATCAAAAGACAATTTCGGATAATAGTGACGTAACTGACATTTTCAATGGCTCCAGCAGCTTGAGTTTCACTTCTTTATATTCTATGTCAATGTTGCGAAAGACGTTGGAAAGATTTTACCTTAGTTTAGTTTAAACCTATTTATTTTAGCTCGATTGCATCGAAAGCCTAAGGCTTATATAAATGCTCTCGAGTCCGTTTCCTGGGCCTAGAACCAGTACTTGGTGTCTTTGGGGGAGATCTAAAGAACGCTCCCACGGTGGGGATCGAACCCATGACCTCCCGGTCGCTAGGCGGACACCATATCCATTACACCACGGCGACCTGCAGATTTTACCTTTAATGAACGTTACCATCCAAGTATAGACAAAATACTAGGACAAAATATTTCCCCAGATTCTTTTAATTTTTCACATGCGGAACAATTAACTGTCTCAAAGATTTTACAGAAGTTTATTGCGAAAAAAGCTACTGGAATTGACAAAATATCTATAAAACTCTAAAAATTAGGTTCACAGTCACTGGTCCCTTTCTATACATACTTTGTAAAACAATTCTATTGAGTCTGGTATATTCCCTGATCGACTAAAGCAAGCACAGGTAATCCCAGTCTACAATAAAGATGATTCCCTAGTTAAGTCTAACTATAGACCTGTGAGTATATTGCCTGCTCCCTCAAAAATTTTCGAAAAGGCTTTGGCAAATCAACTAACCATTCACTTTGATAACATTTTCAATAACTTTTCATGTGCTTTTCGAAAAGGACATGGATGCCAAACAACATTCTTGAAACTTGTCGAGGATTGGAAATCTGCATAAGACTCCAACCAATATGTTGCTGCTGTTCTGATGGACCTATCTAAGGCGTTCGACTGCCTGCCCCATGACATCCTCTTATGCAAACTTAAATGTTACGGTCTTTCTTAAAACTCTATTGATCTTTTAACTTCTTATCTATCCCATAGGAAACAACAAATAAAAAAGGTAGTTCTCTAAGCTCCTGGGCTCGTATTATCAAGGGCGTGCCTCAAGGCTCCATACTCGGGCCTCTCCTATTTAATGTCTTCATTAATTATATATTTTATTTTATTCACAAGGGTACACTCTATAATTATGATAACACACTTTCCTATTGTTCCACACATTTTGACGACCTTGTTAAAGTTCTTCAACTGAAAAACCAATGTCCTAATAGACTGGTTTACTTTTAACTGTATGCAAGATTATCCCGACAGGTTTCAAGCTATAGCTATTGGAAAAAGAACAGCTTCCAAAAACCCATCTTTCGATATAAGAAACACAAACATTAAATTTGACGATGTTGTCACACTTCTTGGAGTAAATTTAGACTCGAACCTAAATTTTGATAACAACATAAGTAACATCTGTAGTAAGGCAGCACAACAGCTCAACATTTTGAAAAGAATAGGTAAAAACCTCTGTCGTCTCAGTAGATTGACCATTTTCCATTCTTTTATCCTCTCAAATTTCAGTTTTTGCCCTCTAACTTGGCATTTCTGCTCTAAAAGCAACACAGACAAAATTGAAAAAATACAAGAGAGAGCTCTTCGCTTTATATACGTACGATTACAACAGTTCATATGACCAATTACTGACAAAAGCTAATTTGCCTAGTCTATATATTAAAAGAACCAGAGTAATCGCCCTTGAAACATTCAAAATTATAAATAGTATATCTCCACCTATTCTAAATGACCTGGTTATCAAACGTGAATCTCGTTATTACTTCAAATATACCAATCTTCTTAAGATTCCCCAAGTCAATACTACTAAGTATGGTATTAACAGTGTCCGGCATGCGGCTCCAGCTCTATGGAATGCCTTACCAGAAAGCTACAGAAAAGCTAGGAACTTTAACCAATTCAAAAGCTTTTATGATGCA
Source organism: Dreissena polymorpha (assembly GCF_020536995.1). Lineage (NCBI taxonomy): Eukaryota > Metazoa > Mollusca > Bivalvia > Myida > Dreissenidae > Dreissena > Dreissena polymorpha. The sequence continues at coordinate 130,739,987 of NC_068358.1, forward strand.
CTGGAATGGCAAATAATGTAACTGTTATGCCTGTAAAGTTACTTAGGAACAATTCTCTCTGGAGCTGCATGCCACACTGTGATTAGTTGCTTTTGCTGTCTTTGCTTTGCTTATTATCCCCCACCATAGGCGGAGGGATATTGTTTTGGTGTTGTCCGTCCTTCCGTCTTTCCGTCCGCCCTTCTTTCCGTCCGTCCGTCCGGCACTTTTGTGTTCGGAGCCATATCTTGGAAGTGCTTTGGCGGATTTCATTGAAACTTGGGATGGGTATATATATTGATAAGAGGATGATGCACGCCAAATGGCATTGTACACCATCTGTTAATACCGGAGTTATGGCCCTTTGTATCTTAAAAAATGCATTTTAGCTGAGTGTCAAATGTAACACTTTTGTGTCCAGAAGCATATTGGCGGCGGATATCAATTCAACGAATTTGCTTGTGTATTATTATTTTATTCTGGTTGCCTGTGCTTGCTTCTAGTTTGCTTATAGTTTGCATCTAGTTGTTTCTTGCTTCTATTTTGTCGCTTGCGTATAGTTTATTCCATGCTTTTATTCTGTTTTTGTTGTGAGAAAGCTGCTGATCAGTTCATTTCGAATCTGATTCGAGGTGATATTTGTCTTAAGCAGTTTTTTATCTGTCACACTTTTGTGTTCCTTTTTGAATTCAGTTTCTTACAATGCCGTCTTATTGCAGTTTTTAGACCTACTTGCTTCTTCCTACTGAGTTTTTAACTGCCTCCTATTTTATTCTATTTTATTTATGCTTTGATATGATTTCTGATATGCTTTTGTATTCTATTGAAATAATATTATGTCATACACTGACTCTGCTGCTGGTACAGCTTTTTGTGCAGTATTGTGTTGATAATACAGTTAGCCCCTATACCAAAGTCATAGAATATTTTATTCTACTTTTTCTATTTTATTTATGCTTTGATATGATTTGATATGCTTTTGTATTCTATTCAAATAATATTATGTCATACACTGACTCTGCTGCTGGTACAGCTTTTTGTGCATTATTGTTTTGATAAAACAGCCCCTATATCAAAGACCTAGAATATATCCTAGGTCTTTGCCTATATGCATGCCACAGTCTTTCTCCGCCCCCCCCCCACATGTGCAATACCAGCAGGAATGTCAAATATTGTCAAATTCAGTTCAATGCTGCATGTATTTATTGTCCTAGTCTGTGTTTTACCCTAAAACATGTATATGATTTTTATCTTTAGCTGTTTTACTCATGTTTTACTGTTTACATGTGATGTGTAGTCGGTTCAAAATCTTTGCAGCTTATGTTACTTGTTATATGTATTGCCGACTCAAAATTTATTAATTTATATTTATTATTCAGTCCTACTGTTCAAGACTACGGCACTTAGAGGCAGGAAGTATATGGGTGTTTTGGGTGGCAGCGTTTATATAGTTGTTTGTGGACTGTCATTAGTGGGAGTACGGACACGACTAGTTCTTATTAGTTCTCACCTGACACTCAACTGTCACTTTTTTCTCCGGGACATTTACCCAACCAGATCCTTGAAACCGGATCTGCTGGTGGGCTAAACGACGTTTAGTGATATGCACATTTGAAAGACCTGCTTCAAGCTGTTTGAGAGAAGAGAGGCGCCGCCCGCCAAGATATAATCCCTCCACCGTTAACGACCTGATAAGGACGGAAATTACAACAGAAAACCAAGCCGGATTGATCGGGCCCGGAACAACAACGACTAAGCAATCTAATTCCAGTCTTCAGGGAGGATGCGACCATCTAGATTTGCGACAGTTATTTGAGCTTATCCATCGATCCAGTTGTTAACACATGAGACAAACAACGTATCCATATCCCATGCACGCGAAGAATATACACGAAAGGATTCACCAGCTTATACGATACCGTTGGGACCTCTATGGATTAGCCCAGGTCAATAGCTAAGCTTTTAAGAAACATCAGCATACATAGGATATTATACAGCGGGGTGGATTCTAAACATCGTCAAGACTTAATATCATCATTATTAAGGAGATAGTCAACATCATAATTAGGTACATCACAGTCTCGAGCAGGCTTATCTCGATCCGTATACAAGCGAGACCTCGCGACATAACCATTATTTATATCCAACATCAGACTACCAAGACGAGGAGATTGAACCGTTTTTATAAATAATTGCAAGCAGCATAGCCATTTCTCGTCGTCAAACACATTAGCCGGAGGCAATTCACAATATATTCTGTAAGTGTTATTGCAAATATCTGCTATTATCATCCTCTTAATACGTTGTGTCAAATTAATAGACACATAGAGCCAGCGGGTTCAGCTTTCACTGCCTACCCAGAACAGATCAATAATCAATCCTGACTCAATTCTATCAAAATTTGCCAGATAACCTCTAGACTAAAACCTCAGTCACAAATAGCCACCGATCCGATCAGCGGCCGACGTATTTTTTCCACTCATCGGGCTGGCGACCGGCCGATGATCGCACGAAAACCGGGTCAATTTGTAGCATCGTGCGGCGTCCGGATTAATTTTAAGTCTCACTTAAAATTTTACACGACGTCGGGCCCGGGAAGGAATCGAGTTGAGATCGAAACAAGATCGGACGATCAACGCACGGGTATCGCCCGGCGATCGCCCGACATCGGATTTATTGAACGTGTATCGGCAAAAGTAAAGGTAGTCGAAAAAGTATTATTTTCAGCCATTTTTTTATTAACTTCTCTTTACTAGCATCCCGTCATAGGGGGTAGGAAAATACTATGATTAATTTTTTAGATGCCCCTTTATGAGAAGTACACCAGCCAGGACTCATCCTAAATTGAAATTACCATGACAGTCTGAAACACACATATACTACTACTAAAGCCTGATGGCAATAAAAATAAACATGTTAGCGTGTTCATTTAAGAAACACTATTAGAATTATATAATTTCCTTAAAGTGTGAACATGACATGAACCCGAACAAATTTGTTATGTTCTTCCTCTCTTCGATATTTGAAAACTGAACAAATAAGTTTATATGTTTGTATTGCCATAATACTTTATATGTGTTCACTGTGCAAGTGTGTGTATTTTATGTTAATTATTCAGTTGCAGATAAACGGTGACATTTATGTCCCCTACCGGTGAAACCGGAGGGTACTTATGGTTTGCGCTCTGTGTGTCCGTCAGTTTGTCAGTCAGTTAGTCAGCCTGTAACACTTTTTTGGATCCTGCGAAAAGTTTAAAAATTATGGTTTCTATGGCAACACATAGACTAGAAATACTGCTGAAAATGGTGGTTTTCTGGATCATGCGATAACTTTAAAACTTCTTCATATTTGTTCATGAAACATTACACATCGATAGATGGCACATGGACATTATGCACGTCATTTCATTGTGTCCCTACGTCAAAAATTTTGGCTGCTATTGCAACAAATAAAAAATTCTGACAATGGTGGAACTTCTGACAATGGTGGAGCCGGTAGGGGATATTTGGCAATAGTCTTGTTTAAAATAGATAAAAGAAGCACATAATGTTCACGAATCTATGTCATAGTTATCATTAACGCATACTTATGATACTTTTCGAGTTTGGGTAAAAAATACCCACATTGTAAAATTAAGTTTTTTATTTTGTCTAGGGATGATGCGATATTACGGAAAATGCGAATTTTTCGAGTTATCGTTTCTGTGCCATTACAATTTGTATAAATTCGACTTTTGACTGCGTATTTATGTAAGAAAAACACTTGGGCCTTATACGCACGTAAACATCGTTTTAACCTAAACAAGGATATCTTTATTAATAATGATATTGTCGTCTTACATTTATCAAACTTATTGGAATACCGGATTACATTTTAGATTAAAATGCATTGTTGGTATACTTAATTGATTTCTCATATAATCACTGCACACAAAACATGTTCCGTTTCCACATCAACCCTCTTACATGGTTGTTTTGAAAAAAATCACCAAGGGTAAGTGGTTATAAGTTTTCACATTGTTTGCAAGTGTTGCCTTCTTTGTGAGTAAGATAAACAAATAAGATATGCAGTGCATATTGAAAGTACACTCAAGAAAGTCATGCATTAAAATCTGACGATGTTATAGATTTTATAACGCATTCTCCAGTATACGATACTTAAGAGGCAACGTTATCATTAACAATTTCGTCGTCACAATAGTGACCGCGTTTTCCTGAAATTCTTCGACCTGGCATTAGCTTCGGTGATGCATATACGTTTATATTTTTGGAAAGGTGATCGGATATTGTTGTTCAAAAAGAAATATAAATTATATTTGTATTTTTTTATTGTGTTGTTTAATCCACGATTCGCCTCATGCCCCCTTTAAAGAAACTAAAATGATTTATATCGATCTTTCAAATGGCATAGGAATACAAGATTTCAATTGTCAAGCAGTCTGGAGCTGAATTCAAGCACATTCTAAGAATATTTTAAGGCTATGGTAAAAAATAAACATTTTAAGCACTCCATATTTTTTTAAGTACTTATCAAGGTAAATCTTTATTTTCAAGCACTTTTTAAGGTCTGTGCGAACCCTGTTAAGGTTGAAAATTGTATGATCCTGTTTGTCAAAAGGTCTTAGATTATTTGTGTTGATTACCAAATAAATTATATGTTATTGTTTACCATATAAACTGTTCATTGGTGAACTTTTCATGTCTTGAAACATGTTTTATAAAGTTTGTCAAAACATTTAGCCATATAAATAAACCACTGATCATGTGTGTTCATTTATTTATTTATTATGACAGGCTGGTAATATATAACTTTTGTTGATGTAGCTCATCAAACACATGATTGTGAAACCCATTTACATGTAAAATAATATTGTTGGTTGCTATGGAAACATTATTTTGCATAAACTTCTTTGTTGATCTAATAAATTCGATTTATATGAAAATGTTATAATGTTTATTTTAGCTGATTTATAGAAGGTACCTTTTAATGCCTTAAAATTAATGCATGTTCATCTTTGTTTGTTCTGAATTAGAAGTACATGTCGTTATTATTTGTGTTTATTTATGCAGGTTTTACTATGTGGGTTTCGTAAACAAATTGTAGTTAAATTGTTTGTCAAATAATGTTGTTCTTTTTCATGTTTGATATGTATGCGAAAGGATTTACTGATAAAATAAGGTGTTTTTGCTGTTCAAAACAGTAAAAATCGATATTTTATCTTTTTGTTGCCTTGGTAACCATGATTACCATCAGCAAAATGTCTGTACATTAACTTTTTTACCAGCATATATGTATGGCACTTTTAAATTCCATGTATGATGTTTACGTTGGGCGAAGTCTTTGAAATAAATACACTTTAAAATATGTGGATCTTTTCTTTAAAAAAGGACATGTTGCACTATAACTCAACCTATTTTCTTAGATTCTTTTTGTTACTATGTATTAAATAAATATCTTGTTGAAACAAAGATCATTTACTGTAAGCAGTTTTATCATATAATTGACAAAAACGTAAATATTAAGTTTTTTCCTGATATTAAGACAATTTTAATGAAAATAATCTATTTTATGTAAATTCGTTACCATAGAAACCACTGTGTTCAAATGTTTGTTTTTGTTTGAACATAAAATGTGAAAAACATGGCCAGTTCTTCTAATGCATTGATTCTATGTGTGAATGCTATACAGTAAATGCATGTATACTGTATTTACAAAAGAGTTTGTTGTCAATGTCAATTGATATAGAAAACCATCATTTAGCTATAAGATCGTATAAATGGTGCATGTGTTCAAAACTCAATATTTCAATAACTATGAAAGTTAGAAACCTAAAACTTTAGATTTGACTTATGCTTGCATTCATCTTTAAAAAAAAATGACAAAAAACGAAAATGTGAATTTTCCTCCTTTGTACTGATTTTTGTAGACTATGACACACATATATATATATATATATATATATATATATATATATATATATATATATATGTAGTGTAAAATAGTAATACATATTTAAAAAGAAAATAAGAAATAAGGTCAGAATAGTGTAATTATTGCTACATTTGTAAAACAATACGCATAACATTGTGTGATCACTATGTACTAACCCCATCCATGTGCCATTCTCACAAAATATGTTCACGAAATATGTTTGTTTCGTGTTCATTTAGATTAACTCTTTAAAATGATAAGTGTTTTGTGTGTACTTCAACGCATGTTGTTGTTTATTTATATGTATGTTAGCGACGATGAGCTATACATGCTTCAAGTAAGTATACACGCTTTTGTCATGTGTTAAATTGTAATAGCTCTATATCGATAAGATGATGTTACAATAACAAAAAATAGGCAAGAAAAATTATACTTTAAAGACGAATTTCATAAAATGCAGCAAAGACGTTTTAGTGCACGGAGCCGATTGTGACGAAGATATTTCGTAGAGATTTTCCTACGATAAACGTCTTTTTATTAGGATCGGAGTTAGTGTTCATGTGTCGTATGAATAGATATCGTTGCAGGAAATTATCAAAGCGCTGACGGCACTGAAGTTGTTCGCTGTTGTATCATCTTAGACGCAACTCAGTTTTCAAAAGTGTGTTATAGCTTTTATATCACAAGTGTGAAATGAACACACCCCATTCAAATTTATAAAGAGTGTGTCGTAAAGCACAGGTTGAGATGTGTTTTGTTTTCAAATCATTAATAAAAAAGATAATTTAAGCTTCATTTTGGGAAAACAGGGCTTTATGCATATGCATTAATTGTCATTCCCAATACCAGAGACTGTCTTTAAACAAAAAACACCATAAAACCATGTGTCGTCCTTAATTAGCTAGCGCGCATTGCAAAGGCTAATCAGTGTGCACAGGCTAATCTTATTTGACATGCATTAAGCCCCGTTTTTCTCTAAAAGCAGCCAATATGTACATATTTCAATTATACACACTAGACTGTAACAATGTCGTCTTACAAGCTGTAAAACACTATTGATTAAATACACACACTGCAGTAGTAGAGCAGACTGCTCCTAGCATTCGTCGTCTGCATAATTTTACTGCAGGTAGTAAGGACAGGCAGTGGTTATCGTTCCAAGCGTATCTTACAGCAGACTGACTTGCAGTTATCGTTCCTAGCGTAGCTAAAGCAGACAGACTTGCAAAACTGCCTCTCTACATTAGTTGTTAGCTAACGCTCACAACTAAAAAAAATCCGTAAAACTAAATTTAGATTCATATCGTACATACATGATATACATGCTGGCGAATTTGACTGTACATACATTTTCGATTTGAGAATTAAATATATGGCTTATTTTTCTTTTTTCGACACATGTTCTTGTTATTTTACATTGAAATATATGTATGATATAAAGTCAGTAAATATTTGACAAATTTGTGCATACTCACTTTAAAGGGAACGTCAACCATGAATGAGGCGTATTTAGGTGGGGGGCTAGTGGGCTAAAGCCCCCCCCCCCCCAGCTGGCTAGATACGATTTAAAAAAAATGAGCCCCTTAAAGTTTCAAACATATCCACTTCTGTATTTCCTGTCATATGACCCTAATTAAGCCATAAACAGCTGTCGATTTTTGTGATTTAGCCCCCAGGCATGTGTACAGACGGTCTAACCTTCGCCAGCTACACTGCACGCTTCATTGACTGTAAGTGATAAACTGCGCTATTTGATTGGCTGAAAGAGATACATTCAACTAATGAAATTCATCGATACATTTACCTATAGGTAAATGTTTACAAATGGCTGCCGCATGGGAATTGTAAAAAATAAAATCAATCTGTAGCAATGAAGGTAGCGCACCCTTAATGGGCACATATCCAAATATAATCTAATAAATTATTTTCTTTATCAGCATCATTTCGCTGAACTACATGCAAATTTGTAGGTAGGCTTTCCATGCTTTAAAAAAAAATATACCGATTTTTTCAAATCCACCCCCACGCTCGCTCGGCTTTGTCCAGTTTATTTTCACCCCTGGGGTATATAAAAGTTCCATAATTCATTCAAATTGCCAAATATGGGCATGCAGTTGGTGTGTACTAGATGCATTAAAGGTGTTTAATGTTTTAAATAGATGAAATAAGTATTCTTTTACAGACATTTATTTTTAACAAATTTTTATCTATGGAAGAGCTGCCATGAAATGTTAGTGATTTAAGCCAAGTAAAAATTGGGTCGGTTAAAAACAAAGTGTCATAAAATTCAAAAAAGTATTCATTTAAGTTATATTTTAAACTTAGTTTTTATAGAAACACTATATACAGCAAAAATACCAAGAAATAGAGAGATTTGCCGTTTACTTTTTGAAATAAAAATAAAAATGCATCCTGCATCATTCGTATTTTCAGCAGTAAATCACCCAATTTAGTCATAACGTTGTTTTAATTTTAAAAATTAAAGGATGTGCATAAAAAATTCAACATATTTAACAATATATATAGCTTATATGCTATATTAAATCAAATTACGTTAGAAAAGAAATAAAACGCGTCGCAAAAAGTGTGCGATGTCGGCAGGATTAGAACCTGCGCGGGAAGATCCCAAAAGATTTCTAGTCCATCGCCTTAAACATTCGGCCACGACAACTTCACATTAGTGCAAGCTTAAATTAGATATCCATAAGTAAATAGGTTAAAAGGCTCGTCGATCTTTGAAGAAATCGCGAAATCGTATTTTTCAGATGATATTTGGATCAAAGTCAATATTTATTGTGAAAATCATGTATTCTAAAGGAATTACGTAAACATATATCAAAATTCGAAGTTTGAAAAAAATAAATTGCATCTCTCAGAAATAACCGATCATTGAAGATCGGCACTGATCGTAAAATTAATCGCGGGAAATCATTAGGGGTGCGCTACCTTAAAGAGTTTAGACGAATGCAATGGACAACCATCATTAATTTTTCGGTAAGTTTCTTTGATAAATTTAATTGGTATTAGCTCTTGAGAGTGATACTCCTTTTGAGTAACAAGTTATTGCAAGTGAAATTCAACAGCACACTTAATGAATGGCAATTAATTTGTTTTGGTTTTTTACAAATTGGACTTACTGCTTTGAAGTTCATCCATAGCTATTTAAATTAAAAAGGACTCAAAAATGAAGAATTACTTTGCTAGTATGAAACTAAATAATTTTCAAAATGAAACGCCAACAGGCAACACTTGAATCCATTTGGAACAAAAAACTAATGCACCAACTGAAAATGAGTCTGTTGCTACTATCAGGTACTTTCCAAAAACAATTATTGTGTTCAAATTGTACTTTTTAATTTTATGAAAAGAAAATTTATTGAAAACTTTGAAGTCATTAATAATCTTCGATTACTTTATCTATTTTTAGCTCTCCGGCACCTCCGGCACCCTCAGCAACACCCACTAATGACATCAGTGTGCAAGCTCAACAACATGGTCAACTTACTGACTAGGAACGTGACACTCTTCTCTCTACCAACTGGAAGCCCTTAGAAAAACACGTGTACAAGAAGACGCAATTCGGCAAAACAAATCGCACATTCCAGTCATCCTGGCTCCTGAAGTAGGCTAGATGGAAAGGTGTAACCAACACACCTACTACCATTCAGGGCTCTGTTGAACATTGTGATTCCCAGCTGTACCGAAAGATTTACAGTGTTTTGTCCATATCATGTGGGTTCCCTGTCACATCATGCGAATGTGAAAGGAGTATCAGTGCCCTAGGACTTGTCAAGACAAAATTAAGATCATCAATTGGTCAGGACAGGTTGTCCGCTTTGTGCCTGCTTTCCATTCTTAGGGACATGAACATTTACATTTGTAATGTTGTACGTGAGTTTGATAGGAAGCAGCCTAGACGGATGGATCTTCCTGACATCATGTCTGAGTTGTAGATTGTAACCAGTGATAGTACTAAGAGATATATGAATTATCTAAGTGATAATTTCTGAGAAAGTACAAATATCATAACATTAGTTGAATAGTTGTAAGAACATACCTGTGCATATATTTTCTTGTATTGTTTTTGTTACAAAATGACAAAACATTTGAAAGAACTTGAAATAAAGAGTGTTTGCTTAAAATAATATTTTTATAATTTGTAAAAATGATTATCAATGACTTTGCCTTATTTGACAGTTTTTGAACCACAAGACTCAACAAGGTATACATAATATGATTACAACCGAATTTGATAAATATCCACCCATCCAACAGGGTGACCTAGTAGGATATCTAACAAGGTAAAATAGGAGGTCCACCCATCTGACACTGTTAAAAAATTTCTGGTCATACCGGTATGTTTTCCACCACTTTAGTGGTTTAAGAGACATTTGATTCACCCCTGTGTGTCTGTCTGTCTGTGTGTCTAACACACTTGATGTCTCAACTCAAGTTCTTGTTTGTTTTTCACGAACTTTTATCATGCAAAATGCTAATTAGATAGCAGGAAATTGCATAATTTGAAGGTGCCATTTCAAATATTTTTCAACAATAGGGACCCATCCCGCACCCTCCCGGTTGAGCCCCCCCCCCCCCTCCCTCTGAAAAACTTCTGGATACGCCTCTGGCTTAATAAAAAATAAATAAATGACAAAAAAAGAAAAGTTCTAAAATATCGTATATTTTACAATTATTTGTTTATATTAATTAAAATATTACGACTGGTATATTCCATTACTTGAAAAAAGTTCATATTTTCAGTATATTGGGTAATAAAATTAATGATGATGTAGTTTATTCGCCAGACCAAGCCTCTGTTAGGGCCTCAATAGATAAAATACACGAAAGTCATGGTATTAAATTACTTGATCTGTGTAAGACCACTACGCTACGCATTATAAATGGTAGAATAGGTTTATTAGTTTATTTAAGACTCATCCACAAACAAAGATCCGTGACGACGTTAAGCATGCGTCTGCAAATGCAAAAGAAGATATAATAATGAAAACACTCAACGTGAGTATGACAGCGAAAGCAGTACTTTAGACATTGTTATAAGAAACCTACCACACTCACGCGAGGAAAAATACTCTACATAAAGTGAACACATTGTTAAAAGATGGATTATTGCTCAACGTGAAAGCTGTGGCAGCCGAACGAAAGACGGTTAAATCAAACTACGAACATGGAATCATAATAGCTAAATGCAAAAATAAGGACGAACTTGATAAAATCTTGAAAGCTAAAGTGTCATTAAAGCACAACAGAACATACAGCAAAGTGTTTATCGAAAAATCGAGAACAAGGTCAGAAAGAGGTCAGAAAGAGAAGCGATTTCTAATCTTGCTACGATTGCGAATCTTATTGGTAAAGACAAGGTAACACTGCGCGGAAACAAACTGGTTCCGCGACATGACGCTGACAACCGGAACGACAGTCGGGCGGAAGTACGACGAGACACATATAGACACGTTACCCGCGGAACAAACGCCCACGAACACAGACAAACAAACACTTCTGAACAAACAGGTGCGAGACATGGGTCCCGTAGGGGTGACGACCGTGGCCTACACCGGAAACGGAAGAATAAACAAGGGACACTACTCCATAAATGAACGGCGCCCCTACAGAGAAACAGCCCACCGGCGCTATTAGGTGACATGCGGGTTTTGGAATCCAAATGGGTTTAATAAAAAGCAGTCATCTGAAAATTTTATGCTCAGAAAATCATGCATTGATAATTTAAATCTAGATATCGTCGGGATCGCCGAAAGTCATTTAAAGAAATCCGAAAAAATAACATTGGAAGGGTACAGTTGGTATGGAAACAACAGAACCGAGACACATATGAACGCCCCAAAAGGAAGCGGTGGAGTCGGTATTTTTGTGAAAAATGTACTATTTGAAAGCTACCATATTAAGCTGTTAGATAAATCCTACGAAGGAATAATATGGATATCCCTAGAAAGCAAATATACCACGGAGAGTTTGAAAGTATGTGTCTGCTATTTACCGCCATCAAACTCGTCGAGACAGATAAATGTAAACGATTTTTTGGACACACTACTAGGCCAAATTTACGTCTTCCAAAATGAGACAATACTGACAGTGGTTGGTGATTTCAACGCACGTATCGGAGATACAGATGATTTCATTTCCGGAATTGACTCACTAGTACAGCGTGACGTAATTGACTATGTGAAAAATCAATATTGTGAACCTTTCATAGACTTTCTACTAAGTGCTAACTTGTGTATACTAAACGGAAGAAACACTACGAAAAATGACTTCACTAGCGTTTCAACGCGTGGATGTGCAGTAGTCGACTACTGTTTAGTGCCATACGAACAGTTACACAAATTTACGGACTTTCAAGTTTTGCGCCCATATCCTTTAGTATCAGAATCATTAAACATTAACAGCCTAAATAAACACATTTTTCCCGGATCATTCACTCCTGAAATGGAATATAAGTCTTACTACAGTTTAAGAAACGGTGACAACCCAAGACGACAGTAATATACGCCCAATGGAAAGCACACGATATAACAGGAAAAATATACCGGAGACCTTCATGATGGATATTAATGTCATTCAATTGATTCACAATACAATTTATTATTTAGAGATAAATCAACATGAGCAGGCGTGTATAGACAATTCATATGATGATTTCCTTCAAATACTCCGGAGTCAGATGGACATGCAACTTAATCCCAAAATTGTACCGTTATGCAAAACACCCGGTAAATCGAGGAAAAAAGCATGGTGGAATGAAGACCTCGATGTAAAATGGTCAAACGTGCGCATCGCAGAAAGGAACTTTACTTGCTGTAAAAATAGATCGCTACGGACCAGCCTTAAGCGCATTTATACACATGAAAGATCGATAATTGATAGGTCTGTACAAACTTACAAGAGGTGCCACTTAAAGGAACAACAACGTAAGTTACTTGAATCGTGTGAATCAAACAACTCAGAGTTTTGGAAAACAATCGGGAAAGTAGGTCTAGGATCTGAACGCAACAATAAAATACCAATGGAAGTTTAAACAGTCGATGAAACTTACACGTGCGAGTTACCAACAGTGTTTAACGAGTGGAAATCCTGCTTCCAAAAGTTATTTACAACCGATGAACATTACCCATTGAAACAAAAACCATGCGGCATCGGACCTACCCCACTGAATAGCGGTATTAGTATACTAGATGTCAAAAACGCAATAAATAGTCTTAACAAAAACAAATCACCAGGCTATGACCAGATACCAAGTGAAGTGTTAAATAACAATACTTGTTTAAATTACTTGCACAAATTATTCTGCGTATGTTTTGAAACAGGAAAAATCCCAAAATCATGGAAACACGGTATAATTACACCTGAATTAAAAGATCCTTCAACCGATGCACGGGACCCAATTAACTACAGAGGTATAACGGTTACTTCGGCCGTCTATAAAGCCTAGTGCGCTGTGCTGAACAAAAAATTAACAACCTGGGCCGAGGAAAACAATAAAATATGTGACAATCAAAACGGCTTTAGAACCAAGCGTAGTACAACTGATCATTTATCAACGCTAAGCGGCATACTAGAATGCAGAAAACGTAAACGACTATCGACATACGTCGCTTGCGTGGACTTTTCTAAAGCCTATGACTGAATACACCATGGACTGCTTTTTAAAAAACTATCGAGTTTAGGCATAGAAGGTAAATTTCTGGACGCAATTAAGTCATTATATGATTCCGTTAGGTGCGCGGTAAAACTGAATAATTATCTAACGGACTGGTTCGACGTGAACATCGGATTAAAGCAAGTATGTTTGTTATCAACGACCCTATATAATCTGTACATAAATGATTTGAGTGAACTCTTAAATAATAGCGGTGTAGGCATTGAATTAGATGAAAAATTGGTGAATCACCTATTTTACGCGGATGACCTTATATTGTTAGCAAAAAACGAAGAACACCTACAGCTACTGATCGATATATTATCTCAATGGTGCACGATTAACAACATGACAATAAATAACAATAAAACGAAAATCTTACATTTAAGAACAGCCAAAACATCACCGACGGAGTTTGTGTTCAAGTGTAACCAAGCAATTATAGAACGAGTCAGTCAATATCGTTATCTGGGCCTCGTTTTAACAGATACATTGGATTACTCTATAACCGCAAAATACGTAGCACAGTCAGCATCTAGAGCGCTAGGATTACTGATCTCGAAGTACAAAGCACTAGGTGGAATGGATTATGAAGCCTTTACTAAGCTATACGACACAATGGTGTGGCCAACAATCAGCTACGGAGCTGCAATATGGGGAATACAGGAATTCACATGTATAAATGCCGTCCATCACAAAGCCTGTCGCTTTTTCCTAGGTGTAGGGAGATATACACCAAACGCAGCAGTTACAGGAGACATGGGATGGACCCCACCGCACATTCGACAATGGAAATCAGTATTAGGACAATGGTTTCGCTTAAACAGAATGGACGATAACATACTTAAAAAACAGTGTTTTGACTACTTAACTAGACAGGGCGCACGACGAAAAAACTGGATCAAAACGATAATCTTATCAGTCAATACAAAACTGCAAAATGCCGCTCTCAGCCATGGACACACATACAGCAAAGCTCAACAAACGTCGATAATAAATAGCTATCAACAAGCCATGTTGAACGAATTTAAGCTTAAATGGGAAGACACTGTTAATAGAGAACACGGTCAAATACGCGCAAATGGGGGTAATAAACTTCGGAACTATAGGCAGTTTAAAACAGAATACACTGTAGAGCCATACGCCAAGCGTTCTACGATAAGTCGAGCACAACGTAGTGCCTTGGCAAAATTCCGCTGTGGCGTTGCACCTCTTCGTATAGAAACAGGACGGTATGGAGGTGTGCCAAAAAATGAACGATATTGTTTTATCTGTAAGACGTGTGTCGAAAGTGAAGAACATGCCCTAATGATATGTCCGCTATATGAAAATATAAGATCCAATTTAACAGAAAGTGCTCTTCTGGTAAACCAACATTTCAACACATTAAACCCAAGAGAGAAAATGAACTTCTTGCTGTCAGATGACCGCATCATTAAACCCAGTGCCAGAGCCTGTCATGACATTTTAATGAAGCGACGTAACCACATGTATATATAATCCACTTAATGTGTGCGCATAGTCAATTTCGTATCAAATAATAATATACATTGAACTACATAATTTTCTCTTACTGTATTGTTTGATGATATATATTTTTATTTATTTTAAGAAAACTAATAATTTTAAACCGAATTTCATCAGGATCTTTTTTATATTTCTAACAGTTGTATTTTTTATTTATTGTAAAAACACTTATCATTTTAAATCGAATCTCCTTAAGCATCTTTCTTTATATTTCTAACAGATATGAAAGATTCTATGTTGTATATAATCGTTGAACATTTTTTAGAATTTTTAGAACTATCGTCTCTCGTAACTCTTTTAGAGTGGTTTTGTACATATATATATTATGATTTTGTACTGTTTTATTGTGTTTTATGTAAAAGTGAGACGCTAATAAACTATTCTCTCTGTCTGTCTGTCCACATTTCATCATAACATTTATAACAATCAACGATACATAGCATGTATAAAATGTGGCCATTCTTAGAGAATTATAAGAGACCTAATATAATATATTACACTTATCAAACTAAAATGTATCTGTTTAAGGTTTTATAATTATTATGTCCAATTTAAAACTATACTACTTAATATACATATTAAAAACTTGATTAATTTCTGCTAATTTAGCCATTTAGGTATTTGTTTAAAATGGTATTAAAACATGACTTTAGAGTTGATGTTTTTATGTAGATTTAAAAACTTTTTTCTGTTAAAAAAACAGTATAAAAATATAATATATTTATTTTCCCTTATAATATATGAAAAGTGTAGATAAGCAGAAATTTTCAGATATATCATACGACTTATCATTATCATAAAACAAATTACATGCAGCATATAGATTAAAATATGTGATTCAGTTAAAAGATCTACTGTACAGAGTATTATTTACTATTTTCAGTAAGTTACAGCAGGCTTTGGCCAAAGTTTTTATCATATCTGGATGGGTGAACGAAAACTTAAGTTTATCTCCTTCACACAAAATTGAGAAGTTAACATCAATATGCTTGGCATTATTAATTAATATTTGTCTATCATATTCATAAATAGGACATTCTAACAATACATGTGCTTCAGATTCTACATTAGATAACCATCATAGACATAATCTATCCTTTTTTGGAAAATTTTCATAACGTCCAGTTTCTATTCTTTAGGCGATAGTTGTCTGTCTGTGTGTCTGCCTGTCTGTCTGTAAATACACGTTTTTGTCGAATAACGGAAAAAATCAATTTCCAATCGTTATCAAACTTTACTGTATGTGATTTTAACGAATGGAGCTTTTACGCTCCATTGCAGTTCTCATTGTATTGTAATAATTATTCCTATAGTTACGATACTTTTACTGATGTTAAATTTCATTGGGGCAATTCATTTAAAGATGAAGTTCGTTCAAGAATTATTTCACGTCTTCCAATTTTTTATGATATTGTTGAAAATATCGATTGTTCAAGTAAACTGCCAACTAACACAGCTGTAGAAAAATTCACTAATACAATCCGTAACGTTACGGATCGTTTGTTTATTGAGGTCACTTGACAAGATCGGGAACGGACGTTTGTTTTCGCGCTCTCATAAAAAATAAAAAATAAAAGGTGTTTTGGTAAAACAATAATGGTTAAAATGTCAATATTTTTGTTGCAAGTGATGTATTATCGTGTGACAATATAAGATTTAATGCCAAAAAGTCAAGGAAGTAAGCGAAAAGATCGGAACAGCAGTGGGAATAATGGTGGTGTAGTAAACAAAAGCAAACAGTGTAAACAAAGAGGCCCGTAAAGTGAGTTGGACACACCATTAAGTGGATTACTGAATCAAATTAACTCTGTCCTATATGGCAGCGGTACAGAACTTAGTCAGACGATGGATTCTTGTGAGGTGTTTGTTGGTGGGGGTGCAAGTGTAGTTCGGAGGGAAATGGCGAGTGACGGGGGGACAACCCTTCATAAATTCCCTAACTGAAACAATACAGTTGTTGGAACAGCGCTTGATATCCATGAAAAAGATACTAGACGGTCGCTAGAACAGAAGGTGTCAGATTTTGAAAAAGAAATTCGAAAGGTATGGGTTACGATCGAGGACCGTGAAAAAAACAACTTAGGAGCGCGTAAACCGACTAGAAGACAGGGTAGAGCTCGTCGATATGGTTTCTATCCTGATGGGCACCAGGGTCAGCACCTGGAAAGGCAGCGCGACGAGTTGCATGAAGAGGTCACCTACCTCCAGTCTCAGTCAATGAGAAACAAGAATATTGTCAAGCAATGTGGACCCCTACCGAAACTCCACCATTGTCAGATTTTGTTTTATTTGTTGCCATAGCAACCAGAAGTTTTGACGTAGGAACAAAATGAAATGACGTGCATAATCTCCATATTGCCATCTATCCATGCTTCAAGTTTCATGAAAAAATATTAAGAACTTTTAAAGTTATCGCAGGATCCAGAAAAGTGTGACAGACTGACTGACTGACTGACTGACTAACTGACTCACTGACTAACTGACTCACTGACATACTGACGGACACACAAAGCGCAAACCATAAGTCCCCTCCGGTTTCATCGGTATGGGACAATAACCTCGTATTTACGAATATTGCAGAGGACAATTCGTCAGGTACTGAGACAGCAGAAGTGACGAAACGGAAGCTTAGGGAGCATATGCAGACAGCACTGAAGCTCTGTAAGGATATCACAGACTTCATTAGGTTTGAAAGAGTTCACCGTTCATCTGGCCACCCAATAACCGGTAAAAATAGGAACATTGTGACCAAGTTTACAGAACAGAACAGAACAGAACATATTTTATACATGTAAACTTTACAGTTTTTTGTGTTATATATATATATATGCATACATATAATAATTAATACAACAAGATTATACAATGAAGAATGGGTCATTATTTAACAAATTTATTTAACAGGATGAACTTATATACAATCAATGTTCATGCTTATTTGGTACAATGATTAATTTCATATGGTAATAAATATGTATTGTTGGAAAAAAAAGCTTATAATCAAATAACTAGCTGTTATTGTAATGTATTCTTTCAATAAATAGTCTTGAGTCTTGTATACAATGACCAGTGTTATAAATCCGTCAATGCTAAGTTGCGAATTTTAAAAGCTTCAGATATATATTTACTTAACATAAACAATTCTGATTTGTTGTTTGTATTAAACAGTTGTATCAACTTAAACATACTAGGTCTATTTCTATAATAGTGTTTTAAATAAATTGGTCTTAAATGAGCATATGCTGTACATTTAAACATCAAATGAAATTCGTCCTCGATCTCATTGGTAGAGCAGATTTGACAAATACGTAAATGTCTATCTTATTTTTCGTATCTACTAGTGTGTATTCTCAAGTTATGGGAACATATCCGTTATTTCGTAAATACATCTCTGAGATCTCTCGACACAATGAGATCTAGATAAGATTCAAATCCATGTGACAGGTTAAGTGTTTTATACAAAGTTAAAACTCCACTATCTGTAACATTTTCTTGCCATTGTTGCAAATATTCATCAATTAGCCTTTGCCGAAATGTACAAATAAACTGGTTGGTATTTATAGGTATGTCACTACACCAAACATAGTAAAAACCGTAACGTGTAAGAAGGTTCTTAACTTTACTAAACCAATTCGTTCTATTTATACTAACATCGCACACAGCATCTTTAACAACTGACTTGGTAATAATGTTATCACTATCCTTTAACTTTAACCAGTATTTTATAATACGTACATATCGGTTTATATACAATGGGTATCTACCCAGTTCACCGTATACAGCTACATTAGCTGTAGATTGTAAAACACCAAGCGTAGCTTTTCAAAATTTTAAATGCAGCCTTTCTAACTGTGATGATTTGGTAAACCCCCATACTTCACACCCATACGTAATAATAGGAGAAACAAAAGCATCAAATAACTGCAGTGCTACTCTTGGTTTACATTCGTTTTTTTTCAGATTTGACAATAAATTATTCAATGCTTTTAAGCCTTTTCCATATAACGTCTGAGAATTAAGATTAAAATTACCCGTGTAGTTCAATGTAACACCTGAATAGTTAAAGTCATTAACAACATCCAAGTATTCATCAGCATATATCCATTTTTCATTATGTTTTAAACCACCTCGTTTGCGAAATACTATAACTTTTGTCTTCGCAGTGTTCACTTCTAATCCCCATGGTTCACAGTAATTATGCAAATGATCTATTGACAATTGTAAATCTTCTGGGGTTTTACCAATAACAACCATGTCATCTGCGAATAACAGAAGAATCAAACACATATCCTGTATAACTATACCTTTGCTATTTCTATTTTGCAAATACATTTCTATATCTTCTACGAAAAGAGAAAACAAGATCGGGGAGATTATCTCCCCTTGCCTCAAGCCAACTGCTATATTAAAGTAATCAGAATAGTTTTCGCAATGTCTAACACATGACTTAACAGATTGATACATGCTGCGTATTAAACGCAACACTTTACCATCCACGTTAGCTTTATACAATTTTAACCATAGGGCATTGAGATAAATCGAATCAAAACAACGATTCATGTCCACGAAACAGCAATACAAACGTTTATTCGAATTAACATAATTTTCAATAATTGAGTGCAGTACAAATACTGCGTCTACTGTCGATCTACCCTTTCTGAATCCAAATTGTGCATCAGAAATGGTGTTATTTTCTTCGCACCATTTTGATATACGTTGGTTTAGTACACATGTAAACAACTTAGCAAAATTACTTAATAGTGTTATACCTCTATAATTTTTTATATCAGACTTGTCGCCCTTTTAATGTAAGGGAACAATAATACCCTTGGTCCATGCAATTGGGAAATTTCCCGTGTTCAAAATAAAATTGAATATTACTGTAATATGACCAGCTAAAATATCACAAGCTTCTATGAAATATTCATTTAATAATTTACCTGTACCTGGCGATTTCCTTGTTTTAATTAATTTAATAGCTTTACAAACTTCGTCATATGTGATTGGATTATCTAGCTCTCCAAATGTATTCGAAAAATCATTAAAATCGTAATTACTATTAAAATCCTCAGCTTCAACATTTGAAGCCTGGTTTATATCAGCAAACATTTGTTCAAAATGGTTCTTGAAATCTTCAAGATGTATATTACTATCGTTATTATTTGATTTTTGTGACCGAAAATATTTCCAAAAATCTTTTGGTCTACTATGTTTCAAATTTTCAAATTCCTTACAACGTTTGAATTTAAAAGCTCTGCGTTTTTTTAAAACAATGGTTTTATACAGACATTTTAATCTACATAGTTCAACTCTATATATATCACTATGCGAATTATTATACACATATAGGGCATTTTTATTCAAAAGCTTAGCCTCTCTTCAGTCATGGTCGAACCATTTATCTGAGTCAGATATGACACATTTTTGAAACTGTGGGTACTTTACAGTATGCTTAACGAATAATGGATCTGCCACCTCACGTACAATTTCCGTAAACCTATTTACCATATAATCAGCCTTATTATCGCAGTGTTCATCAGCATTATCAACTACATTGTCAAAATCTGCCATTTTACTTATCAGTCCCTCGCGAAACGTATTTTTTTCTTCATCACTCCACTTTAAACGTTCAATTGTATAAGGATCTTCTTAAACAACATGCCTATTACAAACAATATCAAATGACAATGGGGCATGATCACTGAAGTTCATGAAGTCATTAACAGAGAAATTTTGAACAACCTTAAAACTAGTCTCACTAAGAATTAAGTAGTTGATCACGCTAGATCCATTCCTATTAAAACATGTATATTTACCTAGTCTAAAGTCTGATCCTAATCGGCCATTTGCAATCCTTAAACCGGTACTTTTACACATATCTAACAACTTATTCCCGTAAGAGTTATTACCGCTGTCCATCGAATATCTTTGTAAGGGGGTGTCAATTATATAGTCGTCAGAATCAATATCAGGTATATATAAATCACAAATGATACCGTCTGATTTACAAGCAGTTCTAGCATTAAAATCTCCAGCTATCATGACTATGCCTAATGATTGATTATGGTTAATATCCTCTTCAAGAATCGTAAATAAGTCTGCATCAAACAAATTAGCAATAGGTGAATTGTCACTCCACATATAAACTGCAGAAAAATATATGTCGTTCTCATTATTAAAGAAGTGCTTATCCAACTTAAACCATATTATTGTGTCATGTGTATTTTTTACAATCGATATTCCGTCCTTGATGCTATCACGCACATAAATTACAATTCCACCGCTGTTTCGTTTAGCATTCCTGTGTCTATATTTTCTATACAAATTATGACAGTGATATCCTGAAAAATCAATTTTGCTATTTTTACCAGTCCAAGCTTCAGTTAAAACTATTACATCATACTTTGTTATAAATGAAATAAAATGTGGGTCCTCTCTCTTGGAAGTACTTAAACCATTGCAATTCCAAACTAAACAATTTAGCCCATCCGGCCCGCCCTACGCGTCTTTTACTGGTCTACCCTCAATGTACAGAGTGTCGTTAGACACCCAAGCTCTTCGTCCGGCCTGTTTCTCCTCCTTGACCCTCTTGAATAATCGCCTCCTCTTCGCCGCAACTTCCAGTGGGAATTGTTCTGTGACGTAGAACTGTGAACCTTTTAAGTTCTTGCTGTTACCACGAACCTTCTCCCTATCGCCGAAAAAACAAAATTTGCACACAATGCGGTGGCGCTGGTTATTTTCTTCCCGGCTGTGACTCTGCCCTGCTGATTGATTTTGCTTCTGGCCCATCTTTCCAGGATTGCGAACGTGTTCGTAGGGAATGGAAGCAACTCATAGGTACCAATTACTCTATGTATGAACAATTCCCAAAGGCGGTATCTGACAAGCGCCGGAAACTTGTCAAACAGATGAAGGATGCTAGGGACAAAGGAAAACGTGCGTTTTCTATAATACGACACCTTATACGTGGACGGTAAACCAGTCAGGGACCAGGGGGACGAAGTGGGTGAATTTTCAATTATCTCGTGGAACGTCCATGGAGTTATAAAAGTGAAATAACAATCATCTGATTTTGTTAATATTATCGCTTCTTCTGACATTTGCTTCCTTAACGAATCATGGAATAATTTTAATAGTAATATTTCTTTAAATGGTAACGCAACACACAACTTTTTTAGGAAATTGAAAAACCGTAAAGCCAAAAGGAATAGTGGAGGAGTTATTTTGTTGTATAAAGATCATTTGAAAGATGGCATTAAGATAGTTTGAAATTACCATGACACTATTATTTTGATTAAATTAGATTACCTGTTTTTTAATTTTATTGAAGATGTTTATCTGTGCGGGGAAATTATTTTGTGTGAAGAATCTCCGGCCAATAATTTTGTTAATATTGATTAGTTTGATACAATGAAAATGATGTTTCTCTATTTAATTCGATTTTATTCCGTATGATTGTGTAAATACTTAATTTGATGACCCTGGCTATGCTCCTGATTGTACCCCGTAGGGCCTCGGTCGATAATGTTCTGAATAGTCACGGTTATAAATTGTTAGACCTGTGCAAAATCTACATCCCTACGTATTGTAAATGGTCGTAAATTTTATACTAGTAACTACACATTTTGTTCAAATCATAATTGTTTTGTTATCGATGATCTTTAAATGAATGAACGTCACTGTTCATTGATCAATGATTTAAAGTAACAATCACGCTCAAAAATATCGAATATTTCGTTAAATAAAGCTAACCCATAAAAAAATCAATGTTCTTTTTAGCAAAATGCAAAATTTCAACGTTAGATGTTGTCTGGTAGAATTGATTTAACGAGATACAAAATGCTCGTTTTTTTGTGGCCACAAATAATTCCATTTATATCTCCGTGAAATATCCGAACATTTACGGGCGAACACGAGATTGGATACGGTAAGCGTCGGAAGCATGACGTAGCTCTCATGAATAATCATTCTGTGAAATCCAAATGAAGTCTGGGTAACTGGAACTTAGCGAATTCGAAAAATGGCTTGTATAAATTATGCAAATGAACGCAACCCGAATGAATCCGATCCTGACTCGAAAGCGAAAGAAGATTACATCGTGGAACGATATTTAGATATTTAGATGCTTAAAACTTGCCGAATGCTTGTAATATAACGTTTTTACATCAATGTTTCTTGTTTTTAGGGTCTTCCTATTGTAATTAACCATCGTATGGTACTACTTGTTGTCGAATGTTTTTATATAGCATAATACAGTAGCCGTATGTATTGGTGAGCGTGATAGTGACTTTAACTATTAAACCTTTTAATGAATGGAGTGACCACGCACCGTTGCGTTTTTCATTAGTTTGCCCAAAACCTGTTCAGACCGATACCTCACAGTAGGAAACTAAACCCAAGTGGAACAATGAAAACACTGAACGCTTCTGATCCGGCGTTATTGGTTGTTTACCGCGTTTTAATAATACTGTCCGAAGTATTGATCCTTTATGTAAGGACTCTATTAACAAATCGGTCGAAGATTTTTCTGAAATTTTAAAATCCGCGGCTAATCCATTTTTTTCCAAGTGCTATTTTGTAAATAATAAGCCAATAATACAATAACACATTCAAAGAATACTTTGACAATTTAAGTAGTGTTCTATCTAACTGTTATTATGAAGAAGCAGAATAGTTTTGTAAACACCACGATTTTAATAATTTAATTGGTTGTAATAATGAACTTGATCAGCCTATCACCGTCAGTGAAATTCACACTGTATTTAAATCGCTCAGACGTAATAAAGCACATTGCAATAACCAGTTATAAAACGAGTACTTCATGGAATGAATTTATATCCTTGCTTGTCATTAAATATGTGATATCTTTAACGTGATTTTAAATTCAGGGGGGGTACTACCCAGATAGCGGATGGAAGGTTTGATAATACTTCAACATATAAAAGGCAATAAAACCAACGTTAATAATTATCGTGATATTATGCTTGTAAGTTGTTTGTCCAAGCTATTTACTACTGTACTCAATAAACGAATTCAAACGTACGTGTTGTACGGACAATAACAGTGTTTCGGATGCTCAATTCAGATTTCGGAAAGGGCGTTCAACAGTAGACCCACTTTTTATTTTACATTCTCTTGTTCAAAAATATCTAAATGAAAATACTAGGCTCTATATAATTAACGTTGACATTATGTAATGTTTTGATTCTATTTATAGAAATTCACTTTGGCTTAAAGGTATAAAACAGGTATTGATGGTAAACTAATAAGAATTGTTAAAGACATGTACCAAAACGTAAAATCTTGTGAAGGTTTGTTCTTTTATTATTCCCCCGGATCGAATAATCGGGGGTATATTGATTTTGGCCTGTCTGTCACTGTATGTGTCGGTCATTCTGTCATTCTGTCCAAAATTTTTAACCTTGGTCATAACTTTTGAAATATTGAAGATAGCAACTTGATATTTGGCATGCATGTGTATCTTATGGAGCTGCAAATTTTGAGTGGTGCAAAGGTCAAGGTCATCCTTCAAGGTAAAAGGTCAAATATATGGCTTCAAAGCGGCACAGTAAAGGGCATGGTTTTTCTGACCAACACATCTCTTGTTCTAAATATGTCAACTACGCTGTTTGCAAACAACAAGGGGATGTGATGTCACCTCTTTTGTTTTCATGATTTGGTAAAGATTTAGAGCTTAATTTGCAGTATGACATTGACGCAGGCTTAAGTATTGATGATATAATTGTGATTGTGTTATTGTTTGCTGATGATATGGCTATTATAGGTAAAACCCCTGAAGAAACTCAGAAGCATTTAGATCTTTTCTTTTCATATTGTTGCACATGTGGTCTAACTGTAAATATAACAAAAACTCAACTAATGGTTTTCCGAAAACGCGGGGCTTTATTAGCAAACAAAAAAATCGGCATATAATAGTCAGCCAATCGAAGTTGTTGAGGAGTTTAATTATCTAGAGACTGTTTTTAATTACACAGAAAACGTTTGTTAAATGATTAAAAATCTCAATGAAATGCCTTAAAAGCTTAAAATGTTCTTTTTTTGCAAATGCAACGACTTTGATCTCTCGCCAAAAACTTCATGTCAATTATTCGATACATTTGTCACACCAATACTTCACTACTCTCGCGAAGTTTGGGGTTATACGAAATCAAAAATGTAAAAAATTACTTAGAGTAAGAAGCAATACGTGTTCTGCTGCAGTATATGGTGAACTGGGCGGATATCCATTGTATATCCACAGATACATCAGAATAATTAAGTATTGGTTTAAAATTAAAGACACTGATAATATTATATTAAGTGTTGTTTATAACAAGGCTCTTAAAGACTGTATAAATGGAAAGAGGAATCGGGTAACAAAAATTACTGACTGTACATATATGTTTTATAAGCCTTGTTGATATTTTTTTAATTTTAAATAGATTGCGAATAATAAGCATGTATTTAACACAAATCTATGTCATCATTATCATAAACGTATATGTATGATACTTTCCGAGTTGATGTAAAAATATCCTCATTCAAAAATTAAGTTTTATTTTGTTTAGGAAATATGTGGTATAATGGAACATTTGAATATATACACTTGACAATCAGGCGCGTTTGCACGTGGGATATGAGTGGTTTCATCTTTTTGCAGGTGAAATGATATGATTCTAATTGTGTTTCAATTTCTTCATTTTAGATGGGTTGATACACCAAAAGAAAAAAAAAATAATTTATAAATCAATTGGTCTCGTATACAATTTCAGGAGCGCAATAGCGCAATCGGCATGTTGCAGGCTACCTTCCCCACTTGCTGAAGCATCCAATCATCACGAATTAATGATTTTATCGTTTGCTTGTACACATTGTAGTCAAATGATCACATGCACAATTTTAAATCAAAATATTAACTCATAACTGAGATATTTAAGTTTGAATTAATGCTGCGTTCGAAAAGTCATCAAGTGTAGTACAGCGCGCTATATAATTCCAATTTAATTTCAATTTCATCATTTTAGGTGGATTTTTACACCAGGAAAATATAACATTTATAAGAAAAACAATATGGCTCGTTTCATCGCAATGTTATAGGCTGGTCGGTCATTAAGACGTGCAAATTAATGCGTTTTTCATTTCACGTAACTATTTAACGATATACGATTTGAGAATTTTACTTTTTCGATGATTTTTTAAATGTGTGATATGATGTTCTATTGTCGATCTATTTCAATTAAATTTACTTGGATTATTGGATGTGTTGAGTCCAAATTTCATCAAAATCCGTTCAAAAATAAAGAAACTATATCGATTTGAATACATGTTGCGTGTCTCCAAGTGTAATGTTTGTATAAATGCGATTTGTCGAATTATATTTATGTGCGAGTACTAATTGTGCGTTATATGCACAGAGAAGTATTTTAACCTATACACTAGTATTTATATTAATTTGAAATTTCGATAGGTTTGAGCAATAATTAATGTGTCGTTTCGGCTTGAAGTCACCCCAGGGTGACATGAATCGGCTTGAAGTCACCCTAGGGTGACAAGAATCGGCTTTTAGTCACCCCCGGGTGACTTCAAGCCATTTCAGGTCGACAATGACCCAATGAGTCTTATTAAGTGTTTGTTTTTGAAAAATGTCACAAAGGGTAAGTGGTCATATGTTTCCACTTGATTTGTTAGTGTTGCCTTATTTGTGACTGTGATATACACATGAGATATGCGGTGAATATGGAAAATGAACTCCACAAAGTCATGCATTGAAGTCGGATTATGTTATATATTTTATTACGCATTCTCCAGTATACGATACGCAAGAGACAACTTTAGTAGTAACAATTTCGTAGTCCATTGACATCACAATCGTGACAGCGTTTTTTCTGGTATTCTCTGAACTGGCCTTAGCTTCTTTGATACAACATGTTTATATTTTGGAAAAGGTGATCCGATATTTTTATTCAAAGGAAAATTTATGTTTGTTTGTATTTTTATTTTTTTATTGAGTTCAAAATAAGTTTAAGTTCGGAAGGTCCGTTCAACTTCAAACCATTTAATTCTCTTTGCATTGACCGTTCCAAGGCGGTGACCCCAGCTTTATTCATATTTTGTGTTTATGTTTGTTTGTATTGTGCTGTATTGTGCTGTTTTGTACTGTTTGGGCAATCGGTCACTTGCCTTAAATAAAGGACCAACTAATTGTTTTTAATGAAAATTCAATACTGCTCCAGCAGCTGGAGTTTCACTTCTTTATATTAAATGTTAATTATTGGGAAATGTATTTTCTCTCATTTCTTTTTGATTTTAATTGTATTTTTATGAACACTTAACTAAATTATGAAACACCAATCGCCAAATCTGTGATTTAACCCTAAATGCTTTGCATTGGACATTCCAATCGGGTGACCTTAAGTTTTGCTGATATTTTTAAGCTTGTGGTACTACTTGGCCTGTGCGTGTTGTATAAAGTGATTTTGTGTTGTCCAAAATTTACGAAATTAGTCACCTACCGTACGTAAATAACATTCACCGTGTTATAACAATATCGTAGTGTTAAAGTAATATTTATTTCATACTGGTGCAGCTAAAGCTCATTATATTTTTATGTGTTTCAGATATATCTGGCCTGTGTTTAATTTTCCGGATGGTTGCTTGTTATAATGATATGATAAATATTTGTTCATTTATAAATATATATTTAACGGCACTCAACACTCGCTTAAAATGAACGCTTTATTTATTTAATTCCTTTGATAACAATTTAGTTCATAAAGATTTTTAGAAATAGGTGTTAAAACAGTTGCATATAATTGTATGAAGGACATCATGATCGTTAATTTTTTATTCGTCTGAGTTGCAACATATTTTTCTCAGCGACGACAACATCCGCAACAACAGTACGCTACCAAGGCGATGATAACGACAAGACCAGCACCACTGCCAACGATTGGTACCCATCTACAATGAAAACAAGATCATGTTTTCACACAAATTATACTAGTTCGGTTTCCTTAGTAAAAACTTTATGCAAGTAACCCTCATAGTTTAAAGAACAGTTTGTAAAACCATTAGCACGTCACTTAACATTATTAAGCTTAAATTACATGCTATGTATAAACGGCACTATAAATAGTCGATTCATCTTGATCAACTCAACAGATGTAAGCTTCTGTACATGAATTTCTATGTGAGTTACCATTTGTTATAAGTAATTGTTGATGCTTACATGTGTTCTTCTATCCAACTTTTCACGCACGACACCTGATCTCTATCGTTCGCGGAAACCATTCTGGACTCGTCATTACAACACTCTTTACGTGTTTTGAAAAAGTTGTTCCAACAACAGTAGTTTGCGCACAATTGAGGCGGGTATTTTTCTCCCAAAATGTTGTACCCCGTGCAACACTGGAAACCATCGCATTCATTGACTGCAAAATGTAGAACATAAGTATAATGCACGTGTCTACAAATATGTTTAACGCCCGACTTAATTTGTTATAATATATACTATATCATGCTCTTTTAATTTAACTCATGAAGCTCCAAACCTTTTGTATTTCTCATATCATACAGTGTGATAATACAAATATAACTGCGGTACGTAATTCGCGCGTGTAAATTTATATTTCCTACTTAATTTATTATGCGATAAATAATTGTGATGAACAATATAATTTTCACAAATCTATCATCTGATTTAATGTGCTCATCGAGAACTTAACAGAAAACATTGTTTGAAGCCGACCAGCAGAATCGGATCTGAGATTAAATACAAGACTTTTTGGAGCATACGGATATATGTCTACTTAAAAGTTCATTAAGATGTAATTACCAATACTTAATTGTTTTCATTTTCTGAAAATAGTTCAGTAAAATGTTTTAAACTATACTAATTCATTATTTTCGTTTTCTAAAATTATCGCAATGAGATGAACTAAACAATAATTGTTATTACACGTTAACTAATTCATTATTAACTGACGTTTCGAAATCTACGACGATATACCGTAAAACTCAAGTATTTGTAATATGAAATGATAAACATATCATATCACATACGACAAACACCGAATTTAACTTACCACACTATTTGCACGTGTTGTTTAGACAAATATTTATTATATTAAAACGAAATAACATGTTTCTAAATAAACAACGATGCACAAATTACACGAAGCGTTAATTATGTTATTAAAGTAACAATTATTACAGTATACTCACCAAAGATGACAAGCAAAATCACCACCAATACTGCTATTTTCCTCATATTTTATTTCACAGCGTACGTTCTTCTTCAACAATAGTTTGCGATTGAATGTAGAAGATAAACATTTCAGTAAGGCGAGACAGGAATTTAAATTAGATACGATTGTCGTAAAATGAGGATATGAATCATAACAGGGTTGAAATTATCGATAACCTCACCCATTTTTAGAATCAAGTCGAAACATGCACACTCGCCTCGTCGGATTACAAAACTAATATCACTTACGCTCATCTCTAAGGCGGGCATTTCGTTGTCGAGGGCCTCTGTGTCTCTGCATGGACGACACACATACGTTACTTCACCGAGACGCATCGCCTCCCTGTATGCTGTCTGGGTTATGCATGTATTAATACAAACATTAAAAGCCCAATATAAACACCACAAGACTTAATATATTAATTATATTTAACAATATCACATAGAATAAAACATTTTTATTTCTTTCGGTTTAAGTCTTCCGCATTCAATATAGCTAGTTTTATATCGTTAAAAGTTAAGACACTATTTTAAAAAGTTATTATCGTTAGGTGAAAGACAGATTATACTTTGTAGTGGTCAGACGTGTTTTGGGGGAGCGGGCTAAATTTAGGATATCAAAACATTGGATTAACCAAATAACGTATATTTTATATCATAAGAAAGTGAATTTAACGAGCATTATTGTGACATAAAATGTAAATATAATGACTGGTAGAAATAGAAGAGAAAAGAAGAAAAGGAGGGAAAGTGATTCGGATTCAAGTGAAAATAAACGAACAAATATTCAAAAAACGCCTGAGGGATTAAATTCAATTAGCCAGGTTCTCAGCGAGGCGAGTGCAGTTTTGTATGACGAGGGGATTAACGTTTCAATCAGCAACCGATTCGAGCAACTTGATAACGTGAGCGATACTTACCCTGATCCAGTCATAACTATGGCAGGGCGTTCGAGCCATGACGAACCCACAAACTCGGACATTGTAGCAATGCTGGGGAGAATCGATTTAAAACTTAAGGATATGGATAAAAGTTTGAAGCGTATTGAGTCACTCGAGATAAAAGTGGATAACTTTGACAAGGAGCTAAAAAAGGTATGGTTACACCTCGAAAAGTTTACGAATGAGATCAGTGATAAAGTAAACAGAGTTGAACATAAGGTGGACTCAGTAGATATAGAGTTAGAGGGTGCCAGGAGAAGGATAGCAGATCTTGAACGGGATAAGGATAAGCTCAAAGAAGACATGAATTATGTGCAGTCCCAAAGCATGAGGAACAATTTAATTTTTGGAAATATACCGGAAGTGCAAGACGAAACACCTGCCAAGACAGAGCAAATTGTGCGAGAATTTATTGTGAGTAATCTCAAGGTGACAAAGGAAGAAGTGGACGGTATGCGGTTCGAGAGGGTGCACAGAATGGGTCAGAAGCAAAATCAATCAGCAGGGCAGGGTCCCACCCGGGAAGCAAATAACCAGCGCCACCGCAGCATTGTGTGCAAATTTTGCTTTTTCGGCGATAGGGAGAAGGTTCGTGGTAACAGCAAGAACTTAAAAGGTTCACAGTTCTATGTCACAGAACAATTCCCACAGGAAGTTGCGGCGAAGAGGAGGCGATTATTCAAGAGGGTCAAGGAGGAGAAACAGGCCGGACGAAGAGCTTGGGTGTCTTACGACACTCTGTACATTGAGGGTAGACCAGTAAAAGACGCGTAGGGCGGGCCGGATGGGCTAAATTGTTTAGTTTGGAATTGCAATGGTTTAAGTACTTCCAAGAGAGAGGACCCACATTTTATTTCATTTATAACAAAGTATGATGTAATAGTTTTAACTGAAGCTTGGACTGGTAAAAATAGCAAAATCGATCTTTCAGGATATCACTGTCATAATTTGTATAGAAAATATAGACACAGGAATGCTAAACGAAACAGTGGTGGAATTGTAATTTATGTGCGTGATAGCATCAAGGACGGAATATCGATTGTAAAAAATACACATGACACAATTATATGGTTTAAGTTGGATAAGCACTTCTTTAATAATGACAACGACATATATTTTTCTGCAGTTTATATGTGGAGTGACAATTCACCTATTGCTAATTTGTTTGATGCAGACTTATTTACGATTCTTGAAGAGGATATTAACCATTATCAATCATTAGGCATATTCATGATAGCTGGAGATTTTAATGCTAGAACTGCTTGTAAATCAGACGGTATCATTTGTGATTTATATATACCTGATATTGATTCTGAAGACTATATAATTGACACCCCATTACAAAGATATTCGATGGACAGCGGTAATAACTCTTACGGGAATAAGTTGTTAGATATGTGTAAAGGTACCGGTTTAAGGATTGCAAATGGCCGATTAGGATCAGACTTTGGACTAGGTAAATATACATGTTTTAATAGGAATGGATCTAGCGTGATCGACTACTTAATTCTTAGTGAGACTAGTTTTAAGGTTGTTCAAAATTTCTCTGTTAATGACTTCATGAACTTCAGTGATCATGCCCCATTGTCATTTGATATTGTTTGTAATAGGCATGTTGTTAAAGAAGATCCTTATACAATTGAACGTTTAAAGTGGAGTGATGAAGAAAAAAATACGTTTCGCGAGGGACTGATAAGTAAAATGGCAGATTTTGACAATGTAGTTGATAATGCTGATGAACACTGCGATAATAAGGCTGATTATATGGTAAATAGGTTTACGGAAATTGTACGCGAGGTGGCAGATCCATTATTCGTTAAGCACACTGTAAAGTACCCACAGTTTCAAAAATGTGTCATATCTGACTCAGATAAATGGTTCGACCATGACTGTAGAGAGGCTAAGCTTTTGTATAAAAATGCCCTTTATGTGTATAATAATTCGCATAGTGATATAGATAGAGTTGAACTATGTAGATTAAAATGTCTGTATAACACCATTGTTTTAAAAAAACGCAGAGCTTTTAAATTCAAACGTTGTAAGGAATTTGAAAATTTGAAACATAGTAGACCAAAAGATTTTTGGAAATATTTTCGGTCACAAAAATCAAATAATAACGATAGTAATATACATCTTGAAGATTTCAAGAACCATTTTGAACAAATGTTTGCTGATATAAACCAGGCTTCAAATGTTGAAGCTGAGGATTGATTTTAATAGTAATTACGATTTTAATGATTTTTCGAATACATTTGGAGAGCTAGATAATCCAATCACATATGACAAAGTTTGTAAAGCTATTAAATTAATTAAAACAAGGAAATCGCCAGGTACAGATAAATTATCAAATGAATATTTCATAGAAGCTTGTGATATTTTAGCTGGTCATATTACAGTAATATTCAATTTTATTTTGAACACGGGAAATTTCCCAATTGCATGGACCAAGGGTGTTATTGTTCCGTTACATAAAAAGGGCGACAAGTCTGATATAAAAAATTATAGAGGTATAACACTATTAAGTAATTTTGCTAAGTTGTTTACATGTGTACTAAACCAACGTATATCAAAATGGTGCAAAGAAAATAACACCATTTCTGATGCACAATTTGGATTCAGAAAGGGTAGATCGACAGTAGACGCAGTATTTGTACTGCACTCAATTATTGAAAATTATGTTAATTCGAATAAACGTTTGTATTGCTGTTTCGTGGACATGAAGCGTTGTTTTGATTCGATTTATCTCAATGCCCTATGGTTAAAATTGTATAAAGCTAACGTGGATGGTAAAGTGTTGCGTATAATACGCAGCATGTATCAATCTGTTAAGTCATGTGTTAGACATTGCGAAAACTATTCTGATTACTTTAATATAGCAGTTGGCTTGAGGCAAGGGGAGATAATCTCCCCGATCTTGTTTTCTCTTTTCGTAGAAGATATAGAAATGTATTTGCAAAATAGAAATAGCCAAGGTATAGTTATACAGGATATGTGTTTGATTCTTTTGTTATTCGCAGATGATATGGTTGTTATTGGTGAAACCCCAGAAGATTTACAATTGTCAATAGATCATTTGCATAATTACTGTGAAACATGGGGATTAGAAGTGAACACTGCGAAGACAAAAGTTGTAGTATTTTGCAAACGAGGTGGTTTAAAACATAATGAAAAATGGATATATGCTGATGAATACTTGGATGTTGTTAATGACTTTAACTATTTAGGTGTTACATTGAACTACAAGGGTAATTTTAATCTTAATTCTCAGACGTTATATGGTAAAGGCTTAAAAGCATTGAATAATTTATTGTCAAATCTGAAAAAATACGAATTTAAACCAAGAGTAGCACTGCATTTATTTGATGCTGTTGTTTCTCCTATTATTACGTTTGGGTGTGAAGTATGGGGGTTTACCAAATCATCACAGTTAGAAAGGCTGCATTTAAAATTTTGCAAAGCTACGCTTGGTGTTAGACAATCTACAGCTAATGTAGCTGTATACGGTGAACTGGGTAGATACCCATTGTATATAAACCGATATGTACGTATTATAAAATATTGGTTAAAGTTAAAGGATAGTGATAACATTATTACCAAGTCAATTGTTAAAGATGCTTTGTGCGATGTTAGTATAAATAGAACGAATTGGTTTAGTAAAGTTAAGAACCTTCTTACACGTTACGGTTTTTACTATGTTTGGTGTAGTGACATACCTATAAATACTAACCAGTTTATTTGTACATTTCGGCAAAGGCTAATTGATGAATATTTGCAACAATGGCAAGAAAATGTTACAGATAGTGGAGTTTTAACTTTGTATAAAACACTTAACATGTCACATGGATTTGAATCTTATCTAGATCTCATTGTGTCGAGAGATCTCAGAGATGTATTTACGAAATTACGTATATGTTCCCATACTTGAGAATACACACTGGTAGCTACGAAAAATAAGATAGACATTTACGTATTTGTCAAATCTGCTCTACCAATGAGATCGAGGACGAATTTCATTTGATGTTTAAATGTACAGCATATGCTCATTTAAGACCAATTTATTTAAAACATTATTATAGAAATAGACCTAGTATGTTTAAGTTGATACAACTGTTTAATACAAACAAAAAATCAGAATTGTTTATGTTAAGTAAATATATATCTGAAGCTTTTAAAATTCGCAACGTAGCATTGACGGATTTATAACACTAGTCATTGTATACAAGACTCAATACTATTTATTGAAAGAATACATTACAATAACAGCTAGTTATTTGATTATAAGCTATTTTTGTTCCAACAATACATATTTATTACCATATGAAATTAATCATTGTACCAAATAAGCATGAATATTGATTGTATATAAGTTCATCCTGTTAAATAGATTTGTTAAATAATGACCCATACTTCACTGTATAATCTTGTTGTATTAATTATTATATGCATGCATATATATATAACACAAAAAACTGTAAAGTTTACGTGAATAAAATATGTTCTGTTCATGTTCTGTTCTATTATCAATAGGCGCCAATAAGTGTCATTTTACACCATATATGGGCTTTCTACTAATCCGTTATCAAAACAGATGCCGCAAACTGTGAAAGACCCTTGAAAATTGGATACCCGGTCTGATTAGCGAGGTGTTTTTTGTACATGCAATTTCTTTCATATTTATATTGTAAACATTGACAAAAAAGTTTAAGATTACTAGCCTCATCATAATAATGTACTAAACAAGCTACAAACAGATAGTCATATAATATATTATGTACTTAATTATATATGTTAAATCTATTAAATAGTTGTCTGTAAGCAGTCACAAATCCATATGCGTATATTTTATTTAATTTATATTATTGTTTTACATAGTAATTAAGAATAACGTTGCATTTAACACTATATACTGTGTATGTTACGTTTTTGACGACATTGACTATGTTATACGATTATAACAATGAACAGAACGAATAAAAGTTCTGTTCTGTTCTGTTCTGATTATAACAATGGTCATGGGTCATTTTGACATTACGCATTGTAAATATGTGTTATATCGGATTTGAATGAAACGTTTTTCGTCTCCTTATATAATTAATTTACTTACCTGTGCCACATTTGCGATGTTGCCACTGGTTGCACCAGTCGCACTCTACTGCATGCTGGTGGGGCCGCACCTGCTGACCGCATCCTACACATGGATAGGAGGCCATACAACAACACTCACACAATGTCAATACACAATAAATTAACACTCGTGAAGAAATACGTATAATTTACACGATTTAAAAACACTATATTTCAAACGCCAAATAAATTTCTCAATAATTCTGGATCTTTTATATATATTTTGCCGCCACGTAAGTTTACAACACATTCATAACTCATTTGTTACACTTTTAGATGCAAACATAAAATTCAGAGAAAAATATAATTTTCTTGAACGGATAATTCATACGTGATAATTGGCGTTAATTATGCCGACTTTGATTACAAAATTAACGGCTTTTGATATAAAAAACTGAAACATTAATTAATCAAGGAAAATATTGTGACTTACGAACAATTCATATGCGATAATTTGCGAAAATTTTGCCGACTTTGTTTTTTTAATTAACGGCTTTTAAGTAGACTAATAAAAAAGTTAAAACAATAATTTGTGTGACTATTTAAAGCGGGTATATACGATTTTTTTATATGTGTTTAATTGTAATATATTGATAAAATATGTTACAATAACACAAAATAGGCAAGAAAAATTATACATTAAAGCCGAATTTCATAAAATGCAGCAATGACAAATTAGCGCCCCGAGCCGATAGTGACGTACATATTTTCCTACAATAACCGAAGCATTCGTCTTTGTATTAGGATCGGAGATGTCGTATGTCGTGTGTTCGTGTGTCGTATGAATAGATATCGTTGCAGGAATTCAAATAAACCGTTAAACTAAGTTTAGATGCACATCGTACATGTATGGTATACATGCTGGCGAATTCGGCTGTACAGCCGTTTTCAATTTCAGAATTAAATATCTGGCTCATTTCGCATTTTTCGACATATGTTCTTCTTAACTTTTGTTTTAATTTAGATTGAAATATATATATAATAAGTTTTTTACACAGTTTATATAAATTCATAAATATTTGACAAAATCGTATATACCCGCTTTAATAGATATGATACTTATATTCAGCATAACTATTCAATGATTATAAAAAATAGTGTATGGCCTTTCATGAGGCCATTTTGGTTTACTTATGCGGCCTTTTTGGTGCGGCCTTTTAATGCGGCATTTTTGGGAAGGCCTTCTTGGTAAACGGCCTTTCTGGTATTATACCCTTCAATCGTTATCGTTAGAAGCAATGTGCTAATTTATTGGATATTATAAAGTCAAGTATTTTCTCATTATAGAATACGGATAGTATTTATTTTATTGACATGATGAAACAGTTATTTTAGTTATTTGAATGTTGTTTTTCCCCGTTTAGTCGTTAAGTAGGTCAGGTTCGATATATGAATAATTACTTGACAAG